>NC_084998.1:16141897-16329397 GCF_963854185.1 Sardina pilchardus
TACTGAAAGGAAAAGAAATTGAGCGGAAACGCGTAGTCAGGCTAAGCCACATGTAGCACTGTAAGTCATCATGTTTGCTGATATGAGCTTTCTGATGAGCGTGCATGTGTATGTGTGTGCATCTGTTCGTCTGCAGGATTACCACCACGGCCGCTTGTATGATGGACCTGAGGAGATACCCTCTGGATGAGCAGAACTGCACCCTGGAGATCGAGAGCTGTGAGTCTTCGTTAACACGCTTACAGTGCATCACACAGCAGCACTGGAGACTGAGATCTCATATCACACAAAGAAGGCAGGATGCCAGAAGATGTAATGTTTTTTTTTTTTCAAGTTCATGCTCTCTCTCTCTCTCTCTCTCTCTCTCTCTCTCTCTCTCTCTCTCTTTTCTTCTTATTCACTCATCCATTCTCTTTCTCTCTTGTTCTCTCTTATCCCCTAGTTCTCTCATTCCCTCTTTTTCTCCATTTCTCTTAATATGTCTGCATAGTATATGCTCCGAAGTACTTTGGATGAGAAACTTCCCAGTATGCACACTGGTAATTGCATTCAGCTGGAAGGAAATTAAAAGGAAAGTTCTATTACTGTAGAAAGAGTGGGCTGGTGAGGGAACTCTACCATTCTTGCCAGGTTGCCTTAAGGGAATCAATTAAGTTCCTCTGCCAGTGGATCTGAAATGCATGAAAAAGCAGCATCTCCGAGTCATGCGCAGTCCTTGATTGCAGCACACTGAAAAGCCCTTTTCTTCTTGGCGATTGGCTCGGTTACTGAGCAGACATTGAACCTTGACAGGAGCCCCCGAATGGAGCTGGTGCCGTCCAATTCACTGTAAGTGGGTTGTTTGTGTAAGAAACATAATAACTACCCCTTCCAGTCGCCAGAGGTGTTCCTCCCGTTTGAAATTAAATTTGCCCGAATTCTCAGGTTTTGTCAAAAAAATGAACAAAAAAGGCGCCTCTTTGCCCTCTAGCTCCATTTTCCCCTCACCTCACCTCACGTCTAATGCATTTTTTAAGAGGTAGCAGGAATCACCGAGCATGGCTAACAACGGAGAGCACGGCTTTATTACCATAATGATGTTGACCTTCCTTCCTGATGAAGCCAGAGGACATCCGGGCGTGCCGACTCCGGCTCCGGCTGGCACGTGCCCGCGACGAGCGCAACGAGCGGAGCTATCTCATCGCGGCTAATTGTGCCGTGATGCGGCCTCGGCTGAGCCGGGGCCGTGCGGAGCTGTGAGTTGAGCGCCGTGCTGCTGTGCTGCTGTGCTGCTGTGCCGTGTGGTGCGCTACGGCAGGGAGCGAACGTTAGTTACAGTGGGAGTTGGCAATCCACGCGCCAGGGATCAGCAGCGCAGGCTATTAGGCGAGTCATTAGAGAACACGGGGTGTGTTCTGTGCGTGCGTGTGTGTGTGTGTGTGTGTGTGTGTGTGTGTGTGTGTGTGTGTGTGTGTTCATGTGTGTATGTGTGTGTGTGTATTTGTGAGTGAGAGTCTCACTCACTCACTCACTAACTCACTCACACACACACACACATTCAGGCAGTCACTCACTCACCCACTCACTTACTCACTCATTCATTCATTCATTAATTCTGGCAGTCACTCACTCACTCACTCTCTCATTCAGGCAGTCAGTCACACATTCTGGCAGTCACTCACTCACTCACTCATTCAGGCAGTTAGTCACTCACTCACTCACTCACTCACTCACTCACTCACTCACTCACACACTCACACACTCACTGCGTACCTCAACCCCATAGCGTACAGAGTGCATATTTAAGGACTCCGCCCACTGCCGAAACAAAAGGCACCTGTCCTGTTTCCGAGCGTTCAGACACAGGGGCACATGGACTAGTGGCGGGACTGGAGCTCTGTCCAGGGCTGACCTGATGGCTTGACCACCTGCAGCCTCACTGCCACACATCTGTGGAGTAGCCCCTGCCAGTGTCCGTCTCCACTCTCCCTCACTACACAGGTTTTTGTTGTTGTTTGGTTGTTTGTTTGCTTGTTCGTTATTATTTTATTTCAGAGTCTTGAAAGTAATTTATGTTTATCTTTGCCAAGTAGTATGACAGCTTTATCAGTGTAATCCTGGCAAATAGGCGTGCTAAGCCCAGGCCCTGTCAGGCTTTATCCCGTTGTGAAATTACAAACACTCGATGACAGTGAACTTCTTGGAGGCATTTAATCTTTTTTTTGGTGTATTGCTTTTGACATTAATCATCAACAAACACAAAGTAAAATCACTTGATCCTTATACAGTGATCAACCTCTGTGTTGTGGTGAAGCGTTCCCCACAGCATGTCTTTTTTATGGATGAGGCGCATGAGTCCTGTTGAAAGGATGCGTGTTGAATTCAATTTTTGTTAAAAGTGTAGTTGTTGTTGCTAAACATTAATGAGGCGAAAAAGAGTGTGTTTAATTCCTGGTAAGGTCTGCTGCTCATGAGTTTAAACGGAAAAAAATGAGAAAGAGGCACTTCAGTGCAAATCAAGTGGCATGCAATTACTGTAAGACTAATACAAACCAGACCCCAGGAAATAGTTGACAGTTGACATTGTACTGTGCTTACTGATTGTGCTCCATTGAGCAATTGGCTTTTGGTGAATCTAAGTGGTGGTGCAATTGTTAGATACCACAGCCTGTCAGTGCTCAACTGTGTTTGTGGTAGAGGGTAGAGAAAAGTGTGAATTTTGAATGCAGGCCTTTCTTAGTCATCAGGCGTCCCCTACCAGGGTGAGTGGGAGTGATTTCATGGGCAGCTTAAGGATCCCCCCCCCCCCCCCCTATGCTGAGCCATTCAAGACAACAAAAACTATTGACACCCACTTTCCATATAAATGTTTTTTTTTCTCCTGCTAAAAAGAACGTGCCATGGGTTTTGATAATAGCCATCAGTGAAATGGGCTGAAGTCTCAGAGAAGTGTGGCTCAGATTGTCGAGCGCTTTATGTATGCTACGTGACAAAGTCGCCAGGCAGAACATCGACAAGACCTGATGAGGTAGCAGCATACGGCAGCAGTGAACCTGAAATTAACGTGTAATTTACTTAGGTTCCAGGTAATTGCATACTCAACGATTGGAACCGCATATTAATTGCATTCCGCACACCAAAGCCGAGTTTATAAGAGGGGTGCCAAACAGCACAATTTGTAAACTTTGACACAACGCAAATAAACTAAATCTGCGGCGCACCTGATGTTTTTGAATGCATGACATGCATATTGATGAAAAAATATATAAACATGCATTAACCAGTTATTGGCATAGCAGTTCCTGAAAATTAAGTTGTTTTTGGAGTTTCAATACCATAGTGTGTTGATGGCAAGCCTTGCACTGGAAACTGCTTGCACATTCAAGTGTACTTTTTCTGTTCATATAAATGTGTGTGTGTGTGTTGACAGAAGCCATGTCGAAACTGGCAATGCAAAGAAAACAACCAATGGTGTTCTTTATATAGTGCAGGTGAGGAGGGAGCATGAAGCGTCTCGTTCTCCACCTTACAACGGGAGCTACGGACACAGGACAGACCACTGCCCATAACCACCCTGTAGGAGATGCCGCTGTGTGTCCGTGCTGATCATGGTCTGCATGGCATGGCTGTGTCCACTGTCCGGATCGCTTGGCTTACAGTAAAATGTATTTTGAAGGACAAGAAGAGAGTCATCCGGTGTTCATGCATTTCTTTAGAAAAATCAATATTGTGTGATCCATTCAGTGTATTCAGTGTTGCCTGAAAGTCAAAGTAAAATGGAAATATCCTTTTTAGCTATCCCATTTTATACGGAAAAGATTGGTTTGTTGTTGTAGGCATTCAGGAAAGAACACTGTTTGGTTTTTTTTTCCATGGTGGAAGAGGTGTTTATTTCTGTGGTGTGGAAACAGCTCATTTGATTGATTGTGCGACAGACTAGCATCTTTGTTTAGGACAGAGGGTTTCACACTGGCATCTAACACGAGGCAGAAACGTGTCAGTCAGTACATGTGTGACGTGTGTGTGTGTGTGTGTGTGTGTGTGTGTGTGTGTGTGTGTGTGTGTGTGTGTGTGTGCGCGCATGTGTGTGTGTGTGCGAGTGCGGGGTGGTTTCCCATATTTAATCAGTGTAAAATGTGAAAAAGTCCGCTC
The DNA here is from genome assembly GCF_963854185.1 of Sardina pilchardus. Lineage (NCBI taxonomy): Eukaryota > Metazoa > Chordata > Actinopteri > Clupeiformes > Clupeidae > Sardina > Sardina pilchardus. Next base: position 16,146,029 of record NC_084998.1, read on the forward strand.
TCTCTGTAATTATATGTGGCTGCGTCGGTGCGACTACTGTAACAACTCCCTGCTACTCAGCTTAATTAGAATAGCATTATCCTCCACCATCAGGTGTTGCCTCGTTTCAGCGGATTGAAGATCAAACAGTCACAGCATAGTCATCACAATTACATCACCACCATTCTAAATCCAGTGTATTTACGCGTACACACACACACACACACACACACACACACACACATGAATGCACATCTTTTTCTCCTTCACTCAATCACTCATTCACTCTCTCACAGAAACGCAGACACACACACATGCACGCACACATTCACACATGCACACACACACAGCTAAATATTCTTGCAAAATGTGAGGCATTCAGTCAGGCCCACGCCCAAGGGTCCTGGTAGCTCCCAGGCGACATTACATTTCCAGGTCCCGGTAGGTGCGTATAATCAGTCCCAGGTAGCCGTCCACGCCTGAGCCCCTCTCCTGCACATGCCTTTATGGTCTAGATCTTTACTGTGCCTCACAGCTCCTGTAATGTCCTTCCATTATAGATCTATTATGCATGAAACATGAACGGGCTCTTGTCAGGCGACCCACAAGAGCCTCACCACTGTTCTGCTCCACTGCATGTAAGCAATACATGGGGCGTTCTTCAGACAGGTCAATACATCATCATCCCACGGCTTTATTTATAAGTGCGCTCTTTTGATTAGACAAATATTTTCTGGTTTATAGAGTAGTTTATCTCAGTCCGTCTCCTTGAATCACCATAATTTGTCCATATGTGTGATATAGATGCACAAATAGACAATAAATCAATTTGGTTTGCGGGCCGGTGATTGCGAGAAACAAGGAAATGTTCTTTCAGGATTATTTCCCTGAGGTCTCTTCTTTTGCATACCAGGGTGCATATCTGCTCTCGCATTACTCATGCTCCCCCCTACTGGAGGACTAGCACAAAGGGCACCAGACAGTCTTGATGTTCAAGCCCATGCAGATGAGATGAGATTAGCTGGGACATGCGAGGCCCATGTGATTGGCCAGCATACTAAATGAGATTAAAGTAAAATCATGAAATTAAATTAGCTCGGTGCCCCGTCTAAGTAACTTCGTATCAAATATTTAGCGGAGCTACTGTATGCTCAAAAGGAGAATCCCAAGGTAGTGCAACATGAAAAGAACTTCTGAATGGCTAGCATTCCAATAGCTGTGTGCCTGTGTGAATCTGAGCCGCTTACACCACCAGCGCTTGTCAAGTCTTTGCATATGGTGAAACAGCAGCTGAGCCCTTGGGTTACTGTTTGAAACTTTCTGAGTTATGTTTCATACAGAAGTCGTTAGTAAATGAGTAAGTGCTTATTAGATATTTATGTGTGCTCTTTTCAGTATCTATCTATATGCAAATGTAGGTGACCTCTGTGATGCTGATGTAAGTTCAGATAAGTCCATCTGTTTTGATCTACTTTAGTTTTAAGCTTTAACATCAGTATTCATAAAGGATGTTGTCTCCTTCAGATGTGGGAGTGATTCACAGTGCTAATTGATCTTAGATGCAGTGAATCCACATATTTATTATAGTGCTGAATGCAAGAGTCAGTGGCCCTCTCACAGTGGGTTGGTTTTTGTCATAATGATGAGAATCCTCCCAGCATGATCGCGAATATGACTCAGACAGAGATATGTTTGAACTTCTATAGACGTAGGCGCCACTCTAACGTGGGTAGCTCCTCGCTTCTGAGAAACAAGTCCACTTCCTCCGCTGGCTTTTACCCTTGACTTCCAGCGCATATTTGACCCAAGAGGGGCCACGCATCCCGGGCCCGGTGATGTAACAGCGATGACATAAATGTGGGCTCGAGATAATTGGCGAAGTCAGGTTCAATGACATAGAAACAATGGAGTTAAGTGCATGGGGGAGAAACCTAGTGGACTGCACGGAAAAACGCTTGGCACCCCAACCCTCCCACACACACACACACACACACACACACAGACACACACACAGACACACACACACATACACACACATACACACACAAACCCTGGCTGTTATGCATTATTGATTGACATTTGTAATACTTTAGCGCTGCAGCATGCTACGTCACTCGTAGGCCCCTTGCAGAGGGAGACCCGGTGTGGGAAGCCTCCTGTGCTGGAGGTCTAATAGACGGAGATGGAGGGGTCTTATGGATCTTATGGAGTGTTCATGCAGTGTGCAGGATGTGTACAAACGGGTAAAAAGGGGTAGATGGGAATATTTTGAATTAATTATTCATAGCATCTAAATAGGTTATCATGTGTAATTACTGGAACGGAGGGAGGACGGTGGCAAGCTGAGCGGAGGAGGAAATAGGCAGTATCTGCACAGTGCGAGTCAATAATGTGGAGAGAGAGAGAGAGAGAGAGAGAGAGAGAGAGAGAGAGAGAGAGAGAGAGAGAGAGAGAGGGATAGAGAGAGAGGTCAACAAAATAATCCCATCAGAAGATCCTCTAGCCAGGGTTCTTATACATATAGATCCTGTAATAAACATAAACAATCCCTCTCTCATGCACACACTCTCACACTCACACATGCATGCTTACAGTAGAGGCACACGGACATCCGGACACACATGCACACGCACACACAGATACAGGCCTCACACACATGTATACTGTACATACACACATGCACACACATCTCTCTCACGCACATACACATGCAAACACAGACTACTCCTAGCCAGATGTCCTTCACAGATTCAACTTGATTGTCAGCAAGAAATGGTCCTTTCTCTTGTTCGAGACGAATAAATCTCCCTTTCTTTAACCCTTTCATGCGCAACGTCCACATGCGTGGACAGTAACTTTAACTCTGTTTACTACTTATTTATAATGTTGATATACACCAATCCACTTCAGGGCAGTTTTAGTAGGTCCTTGGCAATATATTAACAATATGTATCATCTTATATTTGGAATATTGACTGCTTGATGACATCATCAATTCAACATGAGTGACAGTAATGGCCATATGCTTAATGCTCCAGACATATCTGTAAAAAGCTAGTACTCAAGAAGGCAAAATCATGTAAAAAAAAATATTATGCTGTACAGGAGAGTGTGTTGAACAACTCTATGTTTTCAGAAATTAAATCGGATGTAAAATGGAGTTTGTAGACCCTAAAAAGCAACTGTCCACGTATGTGGACGTTGCGCAACAGAGGAGTTAAATGGCCAAAAATTAGATTTTGTAACTAGGACTTTTTTATTTATTTTTTTTTCAAATATGATTTTAATTGCTTTAAATTACAAAGAAACAAACATTTGGTAAACATATTTATAAATAATGACCTAATTACATGTGGTAATGCCAAGGTGGTATGGTAATATGAGGGTAGTAGAGGGGTGTGTGGGTAGTAGAGGGGTGGGTATGAGAGTACTAGAGGGGTGGGTGGGTTAGTAGTAGAGGGGTGGGTAGTAGGGATGTAGTAGAGGGGTGGTTGGGTAGTGGTGGTAGTAGAGGTGGGTAATATGGGGGTAGTAGAGGGGTGGGTGAGGGTCGGTGAGCAATAATGGGGGTAGTAGAGGGGTTGGGCGGGTAGTATGGAGGTAGTAGAGAGGTGGGTGGGTAGTATGGGGGTAGTAGAGGGCTGGGTGGGTAGTATGGAGGAAGTAGAGGGCCATAGTTTCCACATTTTCTGTCATTACATTTTATTCTTTTTTACCCCTTTGTTGCGCACTGTCCACATACGTGGACAATAACATAACTTCTATATAAAAGCATATTTTTAAAAAATTCCAACTGATTTTCAATATTGGGCTCATATAGAGTAATAAAATCAATGCTAAAAAAATCTAGACACTTTTTTTCATAATGCGTGCATGAAAGGGTTAATCTCCCATCAATGAACCCCCCTCTAACTTCTTTCTCTCCCTCTCTCTCGCTCTCTTTCTCTCCCTCTCTCTTTCTGTCTCGGTTATGCATTGGGCTCACGCTGTGCCCTACAGGCAGGGGACATGACAACGGCATGGGCCCGGCAGTGGATTACCCAGGGCCGAGCCTGGTGTGCTTGGGTGGACAATCTCCCCTCTATACGATGTCTCTCAATCATTTATAGGCCGCGTACCCCGGCCAGGCCTGCCTAGTGTCTCTAATGGTTTGGCTGGAGCAGGGAGAGAGAGCAATGAGGCAGAGAGAATAACCCTTGTTTTATTTGAATATTTATGTCCCATTTCTTCGTTCAGCGAGGCCGCGAGATGGTGGGTTTAGGGGTGGGGGTGGTGGTGGTGGTGGTGGTGGTGGGAGTGTGGAGGGGGGGACTTGTGATTTCTCTGGTAATGAGTTTGACCCTGGATGGGTGTCGGATGGAGTCCACAATAACACGGAGATATTTGGTGGGCGATATTCAGGGATGGCGGGAGTGTTTGTGCGCTTCTGTGAGCTATCAGAGCGTTGTCACATCAAATGACTTCCTCTCTCTCCTCTTCCTCTCCCCGTTCTACTTCCTCCTCCTCTTTCTGTCTCCCTCCTCTCCCTCTATCCCTTCTTCTTCTTCACATTCTCTACTTTACGGTTTTAATAACAGAAGAGTAATGCACAAGTATACATTATGCCTCATGTTTTTATTCCTAGAGATGGAACGGGCCATTTGCCTATTGGGTTTGTGCTCGACTAATCAGGGTACTATTCCATCATATTTCTACAAATGTGTCTGAGAGATTGTTAACTTTTAACGTTACTACTTATTCATTATGTATATCCCCAACCATCTTTCTGTGCCATACATGATTTAGTGTGTTTAATATTGGATGGGGAGGGAATTTTCACAGCCCTTCCTGTGTTGTAGTCAGAGACCCTAAAAATATTTCCTTACAGTAACACATTTGCATATTCTCGTCTCTCTCTTTCTCACTCCATCTTTCTCTCCTCTTAAGTTAATCCTTTGTTCTTTGTCTTGCTAGATGGTTACACCACAGATGACATTGAGTTTCACTGGAGAGGGGGTGACACTGCGGTGACAGGCGTGGAGAGGATCGAGCTGCCTCAGTTCTCCATAGTTGACTACAAGCTAATCTCCAAGAATGTCGTCTTCTCCACAGGTATGGCACGGCAGTGTTTACATTGCTCGTTTAAAAACATAACATGCAAAATGTGCTGATCAAAGTGTTTTTGGCACAATTCTCTAAAATGAAGCTCTTTTTTTTGCGTCTAGAATTTCCTTTGAACTTCTCCCTTCTAATTTACTGAAGACAGCGGCTTGCTGAATGTGTTTTAGATTGGAATTATTTTCTGTTCTACTCTGAAGTGAGGGCTGTTGTGAAGCAGGAACACATGAAGGACCCATTTCAGATAGGCAACAACAATAACAACACCAACAACAACAAAAACTATAATCACAGCTGCTATGATTATAAACCATTCCAATTTTGAAACGAGAGCCATGGTGTAGAACTTGGTAATACATTTGATAACACATGGTCAAGGAGACATGAGAGCCTCCTATTCAAACGACGTTTATGAAATCAATACAATGCCGATTGTAAAAAACTTGTGACAAACCACAAAAAGAACAAAACAGTTGGAGTCTTAGAGTCTGTCACCATTTCTCCTACAAAGTGTTCAGGTTCCTGCTGCAGCGAGCAAGAAGACAACAATGTCAGTGGGGCTGGACTGTGGAAGCCATGTTAGCACCACACCACTCCAGACGCCCCCCCCCCCCACCACACACACACACACACACACACACACACATAACACACACACACACACACACACACACACACACACACACACACACACACACACACACACACACACACACACACACACACACACACACACACACACACACACACACACACACACACACACACACACACACACACACACATCACACACCCTTCCAACAGTGAAGGGCCAGACCATCACTGCTCCAACGAGAGTGAGCATGCTTATGAGTTATTTAGGAAAATGTTGTTTGAAGTGATGTTTTATTCATGTGTTATATTTTCATATTTATGACTTTGTTATATATGCGGCTGAAATACCACAGTGGTGGATGGAGCAAGAGACTCTTGCGTTGCTGTTACATATATTCTATTTATTATTAGTTCTTTTGTTGAATTGGTGTTATTTCCTTTCTTTTATTAATAGCAAATAATGGTATAAAGGTCTAGTTTGTTGTCCTTGAGGCAGGCTATACCCTTTGAAGCCTTCCCATGTTCCCTCCACCTGCCATTACGCTCACTCCTAGCATAAGGTTGCTATAATGTCTTTGCAGCGGGGAGCAGGCTGTTGTAGCTCATTAGCTTTTGATGGGGAGTGAGCGTACTGGAGAGGTGCACTAGAGGGAACATTGAGAGCCATAGCCTGCTGTGGTGACCAGTGGGGAAGGGGAATACATCACCTTAAAATATGCTTTTTTACCATCACCTTTCTTCTCCCTCAAAGTGTGTCGCACACCTGAAAAGGAAGAATATCCTAGTCATGCATTGTCGTATTACTTTTGCTAGTCTGTGAAAGTTGCATGTTTTTTCTTCACCTACCCAGGTCATGACCATCATCATCATCACCATCATCATTATCATCATCATCATCATCGCCATCACCATCATCAACAGCATCATCAACAGCAATAACAACAACAACTGTTAGTGTTTATACAGGGTGAAGATTGTCTGAGCAGCCCATTTACAGAGGGAGTTTGCAAATGAAAAACAAAATGATATATAGTTTAATAACAATAACAATAATAATAGAATCAATCAAATGATGATATGTCAAATAAAAGATAATTACAAACTGTCTGCTAAGAGTGATACACAACAGCAATAAAAATAGCACATAGTTCCTCCCGTGCTCTTGGGGTCAACCAGAGCATGAACACAGCAACTACATCATATCTTGTTCTTCGGCTTGCTTCCGTTGTGTCGCCTGCAATATCACAGTAGATTTATTTAGTTATCACAGCACACGGCACCTATGTAACAGTCAAAATGGTATGCAATAAGAACCACATGGATTTCATGAATAAATTTCACAGTGAGACCATGCTCCATGCAACAAGAAACATTGCGCATGTGTGCAACCGCTGAACTCTGGGCCTTTTCTACTCTCTCAGGCTCTTACCCACGGCTGTCATTAAGCTTCAAGCTGAAGAGGAACATCGGCTACTTCATCCTGCAGACCTACATGCCTTCGATCCTCATCACCATCCTCTCCTGGGTCTCCTTCTGGATCAACTACGACGCCTCGGCTGCAAGAGTGGCTCTGGGTGTGTAGATTTTTGCTTTTTTTCAGTCATATTCTGTTTCCTTTATTTTTTTTTTTGTTAAATTCAATTTGTTATAAAGTGTCGCACACTGAGAGCATTTTCCAGAAAGCCAGTGAGGAAGGGCAACTTCCACAAAATGAGTTGGAAGTGTATTAAAACTTAAAGAATGGGGTTGAAAACAGCAGTGTAGTTCAGGAGAATGGGGGGAAATAGACATTACCAGTAGAAGCCAAATAGCTTAACACTCGATATCTATCTATCTATCTATCTATCTATCTATTCATCTATCTATGTATCTTCCTATTAATTTAGCTGTCTGTCTGTGTGTTTATTTATCTACTACAGCTCTGGAAATAATTAAGAGACCACTACACATTTTTCTAGTGCTATCCTATGGTTGCTGAGTTAAAGTAAATATCCCACCATGTATTGGTTCTACCTGTGCACTTAATACAGGTGATCTCTCTAATTAGCTGCTCTACCTAGCTGAAGAGTTGTACTAATTAGAAGCTGGTTTAAATGAATGGTTGGCACAGATATGTGGTAGGACTTTTACTCTCTGAAACTGGATTTTTCCACCTCTGATTCCAATGAGTTCACAGTCATATTCAAAGTTAAGAGACCACTGCAAGTGCATATGACTGTCAGCTCATTTGAATAGACCTCTGAAGTTCAAAAAGGATCCAAAGCTGCCATCTTTGCCCATATAAGGAGATCTGGGAGATAATTGAAGCTAACTGCCTATGGCAAGTTGCATTGTAAGTTAGCTCTGGGGTAGCAAGGATCAAAGTGTGCCGTCTTCATCTACTGAAGATCACAGTATCCACTAGACGGCAGTGGACAAAACTGTGTATTGAAAAACGTCTGCATTTCCAATATCATCATCCCCGCAAGAGTTTAACATGTGCGATAATTGAAAATCCCCATGTTATTTTCCCATAGAAAAAATCTCAAGATACCGGATCTCCTTATTTGGGCAAAGATGGTAGCTTTTTTGTAGGCGAACTTCAGAGGTCTATGTCACTCAGCAACTATAGGATGACATCAGTATAAAATGTGCAGTGGTCTCTTCATTTTTTCCAGAGCTGTATATATCTGTGTCTGTATCTGTCTACCTACTGCGCTGTAATCGTGCATTACGTAATGGTGGACCGTTGGGCTCAGGAAAAGTTTGTGTGTGATGCGGGGAGCGGCGTCAGAGACCTCATCAGCTCGGCTCTCACGCGATAAGAGCAGCACTCTCCATGATTGGACTCTGACCTGCATCCCTCTGCTGTGCCGTGTGTGTGTGTGTGTGTGTGTGTGTGTGTGTGTGTGTGTGTGTGTGTGTGTGTGTGTGTGTGTGTGCGTGCGTGCGCGCGGGTGGGTGAGGCTGGAGTTAATGACATGCATGGGGGCGAGGAGTTTAATGACGGGGCCTAGGGGTCAGGATTGGGGCTAGGGTTGCAGGGCTCAAAGCAGATCAGTGCTGTTGCAGCATAGTGTTTTGTGGTTACACTCTGTAACACATGTGAAAAGGGGGGAGACATGCCAGATACAATCAGATCACACACGTGAGGATAGAACAATTGAATCCAAACAGCATACACAAACTTTATTTGCTTTGTTTGTGTTCTTGAGTTGTTGATATACCGCTAATTGATGGATGACAGTCTTACCTCGATCTATCATAAAGGATTTAATCGAAATACCAATGTTGAATAATATTGTTGCACTCCACATGTAGAAAACCTGTGAATAAACATATTAGAAACAACTATAGATACAGTAGATCATACAGATTGAGTTTCATCTTAAATATCAAGTGATATTATATATGAATGATTGTATATCATTACTGGTAAGACATTTAATAGAAATCTGTGTTTAAATCTGAGTTTATTTTTCCATGTATCAGTTTACATGCTATGAAACAATATGGCTGCTGGATGAGCATATATTACAGTTAAATAAAACATAGTCATGTGTGTGAGGAATCTGGGTCAGAACAGAAAACAGAAAAAAGATTTACAAATTGAAAACAATAAAACAGAAAAAAACTGCTACCCAAATTAGAAATCACTTCAACCGAATAGTTTTGTTTGTGTATGTGTATATTCAGCTTATAAAATCTGACATAACCCTAATCCTGGATCTGACACAAAGCAGATTGTCAGAGAATAGCAACGCATTCATGATTGTTTCCTGCTTACCCAGGCATCACAACTGTACTGACAATGACCACGATCAACACCCACTTGAGAGAGACTCTCCCCAAGATCCCTTACGTCAAAGCCATTGACGTCTACCTAATGGGCTGCTTCGTCTTCGTCTTCCTCGCCCTGCTCGAGTACGCCCTGGTCAACTACATCTTTTTCGGAAGAGGCCCTCAACGCCAGAAGAGGGCAGCTGAAAAAGCAGCCAAAGCCAACAATGAGAAGATAAGGCTGGACCCAAACAAGGTCTCAACAAGCCTTCATCCATATATATACTCTAGCACCATCTCACTAAGCCTTCATCCAAATACTCATGTACTGACCAAGCCTTCACCTACTGTATATACCCATGTACTCACCAAGACATCACCCATATACTCTTGCACCATCTCACCAAGCCTTCACCCACATACTCTTGACCATCTCACCAAGCCTTCACCCATATACTCTTGTACCATCTCACCAAGCCTTCACCCACATACTCTTGCAACATCTCACCAAGCCTTCACCCATACACTGTACCCATGTACTCACCAAGCCATTACCCATATACTCATGTACGATCTCAGCAGAGAGAAAAGAGCTTTTCTGCAAAAGAGCAAAAATGGAGAGTCCATACCAAGCCTTCAATATGCTTGGCACACATGTAATAACCAGCAGTCAGGGATGAACATTGTTTCTTTGAAGGTTTCTACTCTGGTTGACACAGTGCTGTGTGGAATTTTTTACCTGCTGACTACAGAGCTTCTCAGAGCAACTGTTTTTTCCTCAGGCCATTTAAAGACAGCAAGCTGAAGCACTAGAGAAAGCACATCCTACTGAATCTTTGAGTGTTATGTTAGCCCATAACTACAGTATATGGCTATAATATTTATGTTCTATACTACTGTTAACTGAATTCAACCTATATTTCATTCAGCAGTATCCTATGCCTGTATGCTTCAGAAGACTTTGGCACATAGTATTTATTTCAGTTTCCTGTACTGATTGCCTTCACGCAGGCTGTTGTCATATTCTGACTAGAGTATTTGTTTCTGCCATTTTCAATTTTGGGGAATGACCCTATGGCACTGAAATGTAGAAAGATATGCACAGTGATTATCAGTAAAATATTATTTTCTTAGACAAGCCCTGAAGGTACACTCTATATGCATTTATTGACTGAAAGGAAGGAACAGTTTTTGTTTTGTTTATAAAGGTTTAGATTAAGGAAATGCAGTATAGGCTGTAATCAGAATATGTGCTTGTTCCAACTTAATAAATAAGTCAATAAAAAGTAGGATTTGCTGATGGCAGCCTTGCTTTGTAGAAACCCTTAAACTTAAACAAGGCAATTTCCATCTTCAACCCGAGAGTTGATACAATGGGTACCTTTCAAAACTCAGCTTGGATGCAAAAAATATTTATTTCAGTGTTCCATTCAACTTCAAAATGAGACCTTCATGCTTTCTGAATAAGGTTGCTTATCTTCGGTGGCTGACACAAGTGCTAAAACTGTTTTGTACCAATGCTCCATCAAACTCCTGGTTATATTTGTTGTTCATTTTTTATTCATACAATAATCAGTTCTTACAGAGCTGCAGTTCTTCCCAGGTTCAGCTAAGGTGAAATTGTTGTCTTTGTTTGTTTCAGTGGCTGGTTGGGAACATAGTCCAGCGAGATGACGCCTTGTTTCCCAGAATGAAACAGAGGGACCTAGGCGGTCATGACACAATGTGGGAACCCATCTTCATGGATGACGCAGCGATGGGGCTCGGAGAGCAGAAGAACAAGGTATCAGAAGGCCTGTGCTTCCATTTGGCACTCAAAAATCACTAGGCACTGCATACATATGGCACTCCGTGCATAACAATATGGCACTCCAAACATAACAATACAGGCAGTTCAAGATGTCGTCAGCGATTTTTGATAATGTCACGTCCATTGGAACCAAATACCAAAACAAAACACCAAAGAGCAAACTCACCATCTCATTCCCAAACTCCGCTTAATTTTCTTCCAAACTTCCATCCCCCACTTTCGGTGAGAGGCTGGAACTGTTTTGACTTTTGACATGTTTGGGGACAGGTTTGCCCGACTTTGTTTCCAGTTCACACACAGCTGCTGTTGTGTACGAAGACTGTTTTTTACTCAGAATGAATGCAGAACTACTAGAGTGTGAGGAGATATTCACAGAATGCGACAAAAAAACTGTTATGGATTAGAGTTAGAATTGCTGGCCTTTAACTCTGTAGGTCCACAGAGTGCAATCCTTGGTCCTTTCCATTTAGAGTCTATATGCTGAATATACCTCCAGATGCCTCCAGTATTTAAACAACAAATGTGTTGAATCCAGAATGTGTAGAATCTAGGGCTCATCCACATTCATAGTAGTAGTAGTAGGAGGAGGAGAAGTGGTTCGTTCTCTTGTATAAATCAGTCAGGCATCAGATTGACAGGTATTGACAGAAAAGAAGAACTGACCAAAAAGCTAAAGCTTCAGCTTGTTATACTTACCGTTATTTCAATAAATATTTCATTAGGCGATCCTGTCAGAACTAGTTTTAGTCAATATTCTAAGCAAAACATGACTGAAAACCAAATTCCAGAGTTCAGAGACATTTTGGAGGGTTCTGTAATCGTAATCTGTCCATCTGTCAGTCCATCTGGATCCGTACACTTTAACAACTTAAAAAGTGCTCGTCTGATTTACTGCAAACTTTTTAAGGAACAGGATTGATAAGGAACTTTAGTTGATATGTTACATCGCTCCTTAATTTTATAGACGGATAGCATCATCAGTTGAAATACATTTGTATTCTATGTTAAAATGAAGCAGTGTGTCCCATTTCAGATGGATTCTCATGAGAATATTCTCCTCACCCCTCTGGAGATCAAGAACGAGATGGGTACGCCAGAGCTCACCCTAAGCCTGAGCGACCCCCGGGGCACCATGCTGACCTACGACAGCTCCACGCTCCAGTACCGGAAGCCGGGCCTGTCACGCCACAACTATGGGCACAATGCCCTCGAGCGGCACATGGTCCAGAAGAAGGGCCGGTTACGAAGGAGCGCCTCCCAGCTCAAGATCCGAATCCCTGACCTGACAGACGTGAACTCTATCGACAAGTGGTCAAGGGTTCTCTTTCCGACTGTCTTCGGATGTTTCAACATGATCTACTGGCTTTACTACATCAACTAAACAAGGCCAGAGAAATATGTATCACTTTTTTAATGTTTTTGCTGTCTAATTTTTCAACAGAAGCAAGACTGAACTACTTTATAAATATTGATCAAAATCAGGACTAACTCCTTTCAACCTTGGAACACCTTATTTGCTGGCTAACACATGAATACCTTAGACATGAGAGATTAAGATCATACGGTGCCTGCTGCAAAGATGTTGCTTATATTTACCTTATTGTAGTTAATTATATACAGTAAATTATTCTGTGTATGATTGACGATTTATATATTTATGTTTTAGTTGTAAAAAACATTATTTTATTTTTAAAAAACATTGTTTTGGTGTATTATGTGATTATGATTTTCTATGTTTATTTTTGGTTGCCAATTTTATATTATAGATTTGAGATGGGATTCAGATTAATCAAATCTGATGCAGACGTGAAATGCAGACTGATCATATTCAATTCTAACAAACCAGTGCTCAAAAAGTAGCTGTCCCCTTCTTAGTTTTACAACCCTAAGTCTGCATTTTACAGTTTGTAATTTACATCCGTTTTTTCTAGTTGCATAGTTTGAACATTGCAGCATTTCCAATGTCATTCCACATAATGACCTACCTTCAGCTCAAATGAATACTGCCAATCAATGATACACCATTCCATGGAAAGAGTCGCCAAACAAGACTCTCAATAGAATACTTCTTTGGCCTTTAACCACATGTAAAATACTAGTTCATTTATTCCATTATGATATGAAAAGGTAGTATAGGATACTTGGATCATTATATACCTATTTTATAATACATTATATGTAAGTATTTTGTACCATTATGTAACTACTAAATTGAATTATTTATTTTCAAGCATTATTTCAATTGTTGCTTTACTAGAATGGATATACATGTACATGTATTAATGAAAATTAATTTCTATTTTACAAAACCAAATCCTCATATCATTCCAGTGCCCCAGAACACACCAGAGAAAAAAATGGAAGAATGTGGCTTTCAAGAGTCTAGAATGAGAGTACAACGTTGTACAAAGGTAGCACCTCCCAGAGGGTTAGCTGCTGCTTCTCTGAACATCAAGATTTCATACAATACAAACATGTGGGCCCTAATTTGAATGATCTACATTGTGGCAGGCCACATGCTAAGGCTAATTACTAGGGGAAATAATTTTGCAACACAATCCTACTCACAAAATGTTGTATTTATACACAGAGGAGGAAGTGGACAAACTCTTATAGTCGTATTCCTCTATACGTTAAAGGAATGCATCAACGTTTGGGAAATAAGCTTATTATTGGGTTAGACCAGCAAGCCTAACTGTGCGTTCACACCAAAAGCTTCAAAAGCTTCAAGAGCACCGGAAATCATTCATTTCCTATGGAGAGTCGGCGTTACCGGCTTCAAAAGCGTTCCGGGCGTGAGCGTGGCTTCATGAGCTTCACGGGCGTCAAAATAAAGTTGAGCCTCAGTTAACTTTATGGTAATTAGCTGTGACACGGTTCGGCGTCAACCAATTAGAATGTCAAACTCGCAGGATTGCTGCTTGTGGTTGGTTCGAATGTTTCACGTCTTGGCTTTGAAGCTTTCAGCGCTGAACTGAGTTGAGCGTCGGGCTATGAGCTTCACCAGCGATTTTGACTCTTTTGACGGTTTCGGTGTGAATGCACAGTAAAGCTCCCTTTTGCTAACTGGTCTAACCCGCTTCCAGTGAATTATGCTAAGTTTGGTTAACATAGCCAGACTGGGTTATTGATCGCACAGAAAAGAGAACGACACATGTTTTCTTATCTAACTACAGTATGAGGTAGACGGCAAATAAGCTTATTTCTAAAAAGTTGGATATGTTCCATTAAAGAGTGTTTCTAATTAATCAGTCCATTTATGCTTGATTGGACCCTGCACTGTGTCAATGAATTACCATATATTGGTACCACTGCCTGTTATGATTATGTGGTTGTCACAGTGTTTAAGCCTGTGCAAGACTCATGTTGCTGTTTCAAATTAGGGCCCCTTGTCTGTTCAGAGTAAATCCTTGGTCTCTGGTGGAGAAATGACGGTAACATAGCATAACGTAGCTGTACCCTGTATTTTAAAAAGCACAGTCCCACATTGGGATCCAACCCTGCATCCTAGGGCATGAGAGACAGACTTGCTAGCAAGGAGGCAAAAAGAAACAATGGCAGCTAGCATCAGTCATTAGCATGTCTCTTATGTCGCCAGAGAATAAAGTTTACAAACCACAAAGCTCTGTACCTGTTAGTCTCTGTCGTATAGCTAAATATTCCTAAAGTTGACCAGCCAACTAGCAAGCTCTTTCTAATTTTTTTGTTGGTTCCTAAATACATGTAAATGATCAATGGTAGCATGTCTACTCAAACTTCAGAGATATTTGGCTATACACGGATGACATTATGATGGAAGCAGCTTGTCACTGCCCTCAAACTAAATCCCGTTTACTGGAGGAGAAACATGTGGTGTGCTTGGGTCTAATCACCTTCAACATATCCAACTAAAGGTCTCCTCTCAAAATAAGAAAAACAAACAATACTGCCTTTAATTTAAACCAAACTAGCTTTTGGTGAAAAATTAAAACATTGTAGGCCTACCTCAATGTGTAAGGGGCACATTGAGATGGAGGGAACAACAGATACCTAACATGCCTCACACTTAGTGTGTCATTAACAGTCACCTCCACACAGCATTGTAATTATATAGGAGGTGAATGCAAGGACCTCAGATCATTAGCATACATTATACATTATTATCTATAACTGGTGACACAGAGCCAGCAGTTAAAGCATATTTATCAAAATAAAGGGATATCAACAGCAGTCATCTTTCTTTCACAACAACCTGTAAATATATCTTGTAAACGATTGTTAACTATGTGTACCAGAATTTTATGTGAAGATTAATTTTGCATAGCTATGTTTACACTGAGATGAAAGGTTTCATACTGATTATGCGGTATGAATGAGTGAATGGATGAAAGCGACTCATCATATTTGTAACATTTTTTAGCACATGGCACACTTTTTTCTTTATTTCTGGTAATAATTAAAACATCAACATGTAATATGTCAAGAGAGGCTACAAGGAGATAAAAGCACAACTTAAGGTAGTACGAGATTCAAGGACATATCCTGATTGCTCACAATATCTTTTCTTTTTATTTTTTATCTAGAGCCTTTTATCCCTGAAGTATGTTTGGTTGCCTGCTGATTTCCCCAGGTGCTGATAGTTCCACTATCAACAGTGTGTTCTCCTATACGTTTTATTAAACGATTTGTACAACTCAGTGTTGCCAAAATGTAATAAGAAATAGTATGAAGTTTACTAATTCGAGCGAACCATTGATATTTTCTTTTAATCAGATTATATTTAAGAGTATAATGATATATCTATATCTATATAATGCTGTTTCAAAGCCAGAGTGTCTGTTCTTGTCATACATATGCTTAATATTTTAACATTTCATGTTTGTCATGCTTAGTGTCCATAAACAATGTTTACACACAAAGTGTAATCAAAGCTATGATATCTGCCAGGTTTACTAAAGTGGGTGCTCAGATAACATTCAGAACACATCCACTGTAGGTTAACCATTTATAAATAAGTAAATAAATAAATAAATGAAAATAAAAAATATGTCTGGATTTGCATTCAAGGAGATATCACATAAGATACAGTTGCTAACATAAAATA
Organism: Sardina pilchardus; assembly: GCF_963854185.1. Classification (NCBI taxonomy): domain Eukaryota; kingdom Metazoa; phylum Chordata; class Actinopteri; order Clupeiformes; family Clupeidae; genus Sardina; species Sardina pilchardus. The sequence goes on from NC_084998.1 coordinate 16,162,351, forward strand.
GGCCTATATCTGTGTGTTCTGTCTTAAAGAATAGGTTAAATACTTAATTGTCACTTTCATTATATATTTCACAGATGCTTCGATAAAGCAAACCATGACATGCAGCAAAGCACATTATTTTCCTTTACACTTCACTAGCACGACACTATGTCTCCATAAAAAAACATTAACAAGTAGTAAACTTGTATTATCTCTTCCCAGCACCAACTGTGTGTGCAATTACTCAAGGAAATGCATAATGGTGATACAATCTATGTGTGCCATAGGGTGCCAGGGATGTACAGCCCCAAATGATGATCTAAACTGAGAATATTAAAGTTTTAGGAACTTTTGAAAGTATAATGGTAAGCAATAAGAAAGGTGCATAAAGTACAGTTGGTCAGTATTTATAGTGCTCTTTTAAAATGTCATTGCAATACATGTTTGTGGAATACTTTTGATTAGATCTAACAAGCTGTTATTGATGTATTACCATTCATTATATTTGTATTAATCAACAAAAAATACAATGAAAATAATTGTAGACACATTCCTAGTAACCACAAATCAATTTAAGCTTTTCATTTCTGTGTTTTAATCTTAATCAGCTCATATTAATATTCCTTTATTGGTAATGGGTTTCCTAAATGTGAAGAGATAATTGCTACATTAACCTGGATGGATGGCTGATTATTGGTGTGATCCAGTAAAAAGGGGCTTGAACATTGTAATTAAAGTTCTGGTGTAAATACACAGTTATTCTAGAGTAAGCTGTACATATCCAGTGTCTGCTAAAGGTAATGACATTGACCAAACATTTCAGCATTCTAATTTGTACTGTGCTGTGTAAATCCATTGCAAATAATGTCCTTATCCATGCTTATGATAGATCAATAATGTACATATTCTTAGTATATTGCAGAAAACATGCTTCTGTTTTTCTTTGGAGTATCAGTGAAAGAGCTCATACTTTTGTTTTGTTTTGCCAAAATTGTAAAGCATTTATCAGTAAGAATGTTATTATATGCCAGTGCAAAACACCTCAGAGGACAAAGGTCGAACATGTTGGCAAAGACTAGTACCAAATCCAGGCATATTCCTCATTTATGCTACTGAAGCATTACAACAAACATACACACACACAGACACACACTCACACACACACACACACACACACACACACACACAAATACACACACACACACACACACACATTATGCTTATGTGTATTGCATTACCCATCTCAGGTCCTCACAAACCCGAAAGTCCTTGTAATTATGTAAATTAAAGTCAGGCTGTTTTTCACCTGTGTGTGTGTGCGCGTGTGCATAGGTTGTTTTTCACCGGTGTATGCATGCATGAGGGACTGTGTTTATTTGTGTGTGTGTGTGCGTGCGTGTGTGCGTGTGTGTGTGTGTGCGTGCGTGTGTGCGTGCGTGAAAGGGACAGAAAAAAGGGCAAACGCCTGAGCTATGTGACACTACAGATGCTTATTTTTTTTCTGTCAGTCTTCCTATATGAAAGTTTCACTTTGGGAAATGTTTTGGTTGTGCCTCACAGTGCATTTTGCATCAGTGTGTTTTGTATTTACGTACTCTTTAAAAAAAGAAAAATAGTAGAGAACGAATGGATATGGTGGGAAGGGGAAGAGCCTAAATGCCATCTTGTGTGTTAGGCATAAGTAAATGTACTGCAGAGATGATGCCTTATTCTTCTCCCCTGCACTGTGTTTCCCTATCGGGTCTTTCCTCGGGGCAAGCCCAAATTTCTGTGGTACCTAAAGCAGGGTCCCCACAATGTATTTTCCTGAAGGACAAAAAAACATCTGTGTGTGTTCAATACACAAATATCCATGGGCCAACTTTGTCATCAATAAATATTGTATATAGTTCTAATCTCTCTGGGTCTGTTTTTGTGGTTGTTATTAATGTTCTTTTTAGCACAGTGTAAAGTGATAAAAAAAAAATTGGACAAAAATTAACAACAAATTTATGAAGATACATATTGAAAAGCACAGAATATTATTGCATAATATGGTTTGCTCAGTGTCAGACATCAAAAAACATTTGACAGGTTTCCATGTGCTATTATCATATTTGTTTGGCAGAAGAAGCGGTAAAGTAATTATCATCCAATTATCTCCATGGCCGGGGGTCAGTGGAGGCAAATGTTTGCGGTCATGTGTGAATCTCAGCCAGGGGTGGATTTCAGTTACAAACATTTGCTCAGGATGACAGCGCTCCGAGATCCTTTGTGTCAACTGTATCACTGACGTTTCTCATTACATCTCTGACCCGGACTGTTGATTTGTTCGTCACACGGCCGAACAGATGAAACTCATCATGTAGATGTATTAGCTCAGTGTGTGTGTGTGGAACACTTTCAACTCCCTATATCTTGTAAGATAGAGAGTATCAGCTCCATAGAATAGCTGCAATTATACACTTAGAATTATTATAGTGGGAATGTTTTTTTCTATGCTTTTCCTCTGTGATTGAGCAAATGATGATTTGGTCTGCAATAAGTGACTGCAGTTATAGCCCCTTAGTTGATGAGACAGACTCTTGCAACACACACCATACATAAATATACAGATACTGTATAAACTCACTGGTCACTTTATTAGAACTTCATTTGCACATGTTCAACTCCTCATTAGCACAAATACTGTATATAATCAGTGAGTCAATATCATGGCAGCAACAGCAAGCGTCAGGGTGGAGACGAAAGGTGAAGGTGAAAGTGATCTATTTTTGATGTCAGACTTGCTGGTCTGTACAGAAGCCCTGAACTGCAAGTGAAGAATTTTTTTTTTTAGATGCTATCTTGTTATTTCGAGATCATATCTCGTTATTTCAAGATAATATCTCATAATTTCGAGATAAAACACATATGTAAAAAAAAAATAAGATTTTCTTTTTTTTTCCCTTCAGATATTATCTCGTTATTTCGAGATAATATCTCGTAATTACGAGATACTATCTTGTTATTTTGAGATAACACACTTAGGTAAAAAAAATAAAAAAAATTAAAATAATATATATATATATATATTTTACTTTCAGATATTATCTCGTTATTTCGAGATACTAAGTCGTTATTTCGAGATATTATCTCGTTATTTTGAGATATTATCTCGTTATTTTGAGATATTATCTCATTATTTTGAGATGTTACATTTATCTTGAAATAACGTGATATTATCTCGAAATAACGAGATAATATCTCGAAATAACGACTTAGTATCTCGAAATAACGAGATAATATCAGAAAGTAAAATATATATATATATATATATTTATTTATTTATTTTTTTTTTACCTAAGTGTGTTATCTCGAAATAACGAGATAGTATCTCGTAATTACGAGATATTATCTCGAAATAACGAGATAATATCTGAAAGAAACAAAAAAAAAATCTTATTTTTTTTTTTTACATATGTGTATTATCTCGAAATTATGAGATATCATCTTGAAATAACGAGATATTATCTCGAAATAACAAGATAGCATCTCAATTCTTTTTTTTCTTCACTTGCGGTTCAGGGCTTCCGTAGGGTCTGTGTATTTCAGAAACTGCAGATCTACTGGGATTTTCACACACAACTATGGCTAGGGTCCAGGCAAGAGAATATATCTTGTGAGAATAAGTTCTCTGGTCAAAAAAAAAAACCTTGTTAATGTCAGAGGTCAGATGCCAGAGGGCTAGACTGGTTTGAGCAAGAAAACGGCAACAATAACTCTCAAATAACCGCTCGTTACAACTGAGGTATGCAGGTGGGCCACAGTGGCAAGACTACAGTACAGGTCTTGGTAGACTTTGCCTTTACCATTTAGGACCACAGTGTACCCATCTTCTGATGGCTACTTCCAGCATGATAACACACCATGTCATAAAGTTTGAACCATCTCAAACTGGTTTCTTGAGCATGACAATGAGTTCACTGTGTTGAAATGGCCTCCACAGTCCTCAGATCTCAATCCAAAAAGGGCACCTTTGGGATGTGGTGGAACAGGGGATTTGCATCATGCATGCGCAGCCGACGAATCTGCTGCAACTGTGTGTGTGATGCTGTCATGTCAGTATAGACTCAAATCTCTGTGGAATGTTTCCAGCACTATGTTGAATCTATGCCGTAAATAATGAAGGCAGTTCTGAAGGCGCAAGGCTAGCGAGGTGTACCTAGTGGTCGGTGAGTGTATGTGTATGTGAATGTGTACACATTTCTCACAATTCAAACCCTACAAATCTGAACCATCCACCCACCCCCCCGTTTGCACAGAGGTGGTGTTTCCATAGCCGTAAAGTTATAGCAAACCAACATTCAAATGTTATATTCCTTACGTATCAACCCTTTCAGCTGTGCAAAAGCAGTGGCAATTGCAAAAGATTACAATACAATAGATGTCATCTACTGTAGATGATTTGAGTTTTATATAACCTGTCCTGTGCAGGGTTTTTGTTATTATTCCGAAATCACTCTACCCTGTTAATAATCAAAGTTTGAGCTTTTCTTACTTACAATCATGCAACGTGCTTTATCATTCATCATAAAATTCTAAAAGTCACATTTTACGAGTACTTGTCAAACTATTATTCCAAGTGACCGTAATATGAAACTGAAATGTCAGATGTCATTCCAGACATACTGTATAGAGAACTGTGGATTCAGACACTGAGGTCTCAAAAGGTGCATTTAAATGGACAGTGTTGGCGTCCATTGCCATATACAGGCTCACGAGAACCCAGGTTCTGACCTGTAATTATTGCCCAAACTCAATCTCTCTCTTAGCCTATTTCCTGTTAAATCTTCATTATTTTATCAAAATAAAACCCTAAAATATAACTTAAAAATAAACAGCCATTCGTAAACAAAGAAAACACCCACCATGTCATCTCCATGCAATGTGTTTATGCAAGGTAACGTCAAATGTGGGGTTGACTCAGAGGCCCTCTATAACACTGCAGTGCAACACCTAAAAGTAGAGCCGTGGGCAGCTGCTGAGAGTTAATCTTCTCTCAGGCTTGGTTCCTGGTGGAAAAAATAAAGCTATGACTCATGGAACCCACTCGACTACACAGGCCTGCTTTGGCACGCAGTCACACAGGAATGATAGCGTACGAGGGAACGGACACAGTCAAGCCCCTTAGCCTTTTCAGATTGAATTTTCAATGGGACAAAAATGCTTGGTGGGGGCCTGATAACACGGAGGGAGAGGAAGAGAGAGAGAGAGAGGGACAGAGAGAGAGAGAGAGAGAGGATGGTTGGTAGCATTTGCCCACAGTTGTGACTCATCACAGATGCTAGACAATATCTGTTTCAAGTGGAGCCAAAGGAGAAGCTTTTTCACCACCTCGACTGGCTTGGAAAGACAAGCCAAGCCAAGCCAAGCTATACCCCCTCACTATCTATGCTCTGCCATACCCAACCAACATGACTAATCTATGCCCAATCACCTCTTCAGCTAATAAATATCTTTTGTCCTCTCACAGAGGCTTACACGTAGCCATGACTGTCATAATTTCTGTGTGGGGTGAGGGAAAATATGGCACAGTGGTTTGCAATGGTTTGCTAAAGGATTAGATCAGACAACCCTAATATTACAGTAATCTCTCTTGAAAGTTAGTGCGTTAATTTTTGTGTCATGTTGGTTTAAACTGTACTGAGGTGTTTGTGATGCTCTAAATGAACTAATATGTGGCAGCAACTCTTCCTCTTCCATTTGAACAAGTGAAACAGCAGCTCCACAGACTATCATGGACTAGATCTAGATTATTGAGCAGTACAGTAGATAATGCTCTACTCTATGTATTGTACCTCAATTTGACACACTACAAGTGCCAGGAGGGCCTTCCTGATGACTGACAATGACATAAAGTGATACCATTGGATGTTTATGTGAAATTACTGTAACAAACTGGATGGCGGAAATCGGCTGCTGAAACAAGGCAATGATTCCACCATAATATACATTATACATGAGAGCAAATGTGGAAACAAGCTGCCAACAGTGTCAAGTTATGAGTCAGTTCAAAGGCCTGAATAATTACATTTTGCTGAACGACATGCTGAAAAGGAAATGACAAAGGTGATGAAGAAATTACAGACAGAATATGAGTGAGTGTCTGTGTGTGTGTGTGTGTGCGTGTGCGTGCGTGCGCACATGCGCATGTGTGACTGTGTGCTTGCCTGTGTTTGAATATGTGTCTGTGTTAGTTTGTATGTGTGTGTATGTCTGTGTGTGTGTGTGTGTGTGTGTGTGTGTGTGTGTGTGTGTGTGTGTGTGTGTGTGTGTGCGTGTGTGTGTGTGTGTGTGTGTGTGTGTGTGTGTGTGTGTGTGTGTCTGTGTGTGTCTGTGTGTGTGTGTGTGTGTGTGTGTGTGCTATGCAAAGGGTGAAACTATAATAAGATAATGTTTCAATACTGAAACAACCTGACTTGATATTTGTTCATATAACTGAATATAACATGTCATCAGTATAACAGCAGGACACTTTCCTGTTTTGACTTCTAATAAAGAAGCGCTTGCTGAATCTCCATGCGGTGCAGCAAATCACATTAGGAGACAGCCAGCAGTCCCACAGAGCATAATCACACACCACGCCTGCTGGTCTCACTGCAAAACACACTGAAGTTGAAAACCACATGTGTACTGGGGCAACTACTGCTAGGGGACAGTAAACTGTGAAAAATAGGTATGTGAAGTTATTTGTTCTTTACTTGATGTACCTCCCTCTCTCTTTTTCTTTCTCTCTCTCTCTTTCTCTCTCTTACTGTACATTCTTTATATCCTTGCTTTGTCTTTCAGGCTCAGAAACAGCACATACACAATCACACACACACACACACACACACACACACACACACACACACACACACACACACACACACACACACACACACACACACACACACACACACACACACAATCACACATACCAACACACACACACACACACACACACATGCTGAAATGGACTCTGAGGACACCAGGGGAGAAGCTGTAGGATAAAATAATTGTGCTGGCCTCCATAACCTTCGATCTATCAATAGGTTCCTTGAACTAGTACAGATGGTACGGATCCTTCTGTGCACATATTTTATAGTTTGGGAAAAATATGTCATTGCGGTGCTTGAAAGTGTCTTTCATCCTTCTTTCTCTCTCTCCATCTCTCTCTCTCCATCTCTCTCTGCTTATACTGTACTTCTCTTTCTAGATTCTGCCTCTTCTCCAGTCCTCATCCATTTTCAGCCACTCTTCTTTTCTCGAGTGCCTTTCTCCTTCATTTTTCCTTCTCAAGGTCTCCAGGGGTTTATGGCCATATATTATTGTAAGGGCATATGTATATATCGGCAAAGCAATTTGTTTTATACGGTGCCGATGTTGAACTCAGTGTTATTATTCAACTCAAGTATTGGGATTATAATATATATAAAGTCTTTTACACAAAAATGCATGATCTGCCAAATGACTTAATTATGTTTTCAGAGTTGGTATTTTTATGATTCCATCTCTCTTGATGTACATTTCATACCTATAAAAAAATATATTGGATAGTGCCTGAAAGATATTGGATTGTAGCCCACAAGAGAATTAGTGAACTTGATGACTCTCTAAAGAGATTTTTTTTTTTTTTTCCCTGCAGTAGGCCTACGCTGCTGCAAACTCAACAGATTTTTTATCAGCATATTTTTCTATCTCTTAATTAAACTGCCATTATTGCTTGGTAATCAAGATATATTCTTCCACATTCGACTGGAGGACACAGTCATTTTTAAATGGATGCAGTCGTAATGACATATTGCACGCTCGAATACAGGCACTGTAATCCTCTAAGGGAAGTCCTCAAGATGGTTCACCTTAATTTACTCATTAGAGTTTGCATTGCCCTGTGACTGACTAACCAACCAGAGAGAGGCGAAACAAGGGCCTAATTAATACTCATTACTTTGTGTGTCCACATTATTCAGTTCACGTCAACATTTGGCCTGAACATTGATGTCTGTAATTTTTCCAGTTCATTAGCTAACATGCTAACATCACTTAGCACCGGAGGTCAGTAGCACCATCTAATGGCGCATGGCAAAAGCAAGGAAATTGTGTCAGAATTCATAACACAAAGTTATTCCAACCAAATGTGTGGCCCTGACACAACAGTTATGCCACTTAACAAAGAAGTAATGTCACTTTGATGATGCAGAATTGTACTTTATGACAGCTAAGGATGTGGAATCACATTTTTAAATGTTGGATACACTGTAGTGGGTTGATGGGCTTATGGACCTGATTATGCTTGCTTGGTACCCAAATACTTTTGTTTATCTGCTGCAGAGGAAGTCTTTTTACTTTAGCTAAAAAAGAAAGATTTTAGTCCAGGTCTCCATGGTGTTGTTTCAGGTCTTTAATCATAGGCTCTTTGTGGTATGTAATGCCGGGGAGTTAGGGAACATAGCCTTGACAAGCAAGGCCCCAAGCTGACCAATGAGTGTGGCATGGTTATGGATCCACATTTGCGGTGTCTTGTAACCCCCCGGTGACCATTTTACAAAATAAGAGAGAAAAAACATGTTTCTGATTGATGGGTTTTCTTAGTTTGCTTCTTTTGGTGTGTTATCAAAGCCACATACATCACTCAAATACACAAAAAAGTTAATTACTTTCTGAAGAACTAAAACTAACACTCACACACTCTTGAAAGCCGAAAAAAATGGATAATCATTATCATTCCGTGGGTGGATGTTTAAAAAGTGTATACAGCATATTCTCACTGACTTTTTAAATCATAGCCTATAGCCAAACAATTATGTAATCTATGCAGCTCTTTCTCCACATTAGCCTGTCTCTATTACCTCATCATGATGTGCCTATATATACATTGTAATGCGTGTGTTCTCACCTCAGCCATGCCTAACATGGATGGCGCCCTCCTTTACTGTAAGCGCACAGTGGCAGCGTCCAGTGATGACTTCATCGGTTAACCCTGGCAGTAGCCAGGCAGGAGCGGGGAGGAGGATGAGGTCATCCTTTGAAACGTGACGTGCGCCTTCCTGTGCGGAGCATGTGGGAGGAAGTGAGAAGCTGTGCCCGAAACTCGCCCCTGCTGCCCGTCAGGTGGGCATCCCTTCAGCCCTCTGGCCGGGCACAAATGTTGTGCGATTAGGTGTGAAGCTGGCAGTCAGTCGGGGCTTTTGAAATGGCAAGCGGGCATAAGCGAGGGCCTGCTGTGGCACAGACGCCCACTTACAGTATGCATGATATACAGTACAATTATTTTCTTTTTCTTTGTGTTGAATGAGTTTTTCAACAAGACAAAAAGGTCATCAAACACACAGCTTTGTTTGCTCAGGCTTTGATTTTAGATCTACAGTATCAATGACGATCAGCATTATGTGAAAGAACTTGAAAGATCACACTTCTATACTGCTCATCAAATGTAACTGTTTTCTTAGGCTTTGATTCATATCTATTGATGATGATGATGATGATGATGATGATGATGATGATGATGATGATGATGATCAGTATGTGAAAGGACTTTAATTAAAGATCACAACTTGGAAAGAACACAACTTATCATTTTTACACATTCTTTTTACTATATTTGCAATAGACATCACAATGTGACATGTCAGTCTCTGATGCCCATTTAAGCCAACATTACCATTATGTGTCCTGCTGAGGAAATGCATTCAGAATGCAGGTTTCATGGGGGTGGGTGGTGATCTATACAGCCTTTCCCTACATCATTATGGGCTTATGGGGGTGAGTCGGTGAGAGAAATGAAAGCACACAATCAGGCAAAACACACAATCAGTTTGTACATAGGGGCCCACAGAGATTAGTAGTAAAGAAGTAAAGAAATGAGTTTTGAATCACAGATAATGGCCTGAGGCAAAAATATACCAATAGGGAAACAGCCTTTCTTTTGTAAACAAAAAATAACAATGTTTTTGTAGACCCTATTATATCAGTATTCAAAAACATGTTACTTTCTTTGATGAAATGCCTGATGGTAGTTAAGCCATCTACTCCAAACACCTGTGTAAATATAATTGTCTCACCGGTCAAATTAAAACGTTTTATCTTTGTATTTTTTATAAAAACCTGTTTGTGACAGAAGTACTGCTTACACATACAAGTGAGCACATTTCTCTGTATTTACAGATGTGGTCCGTGATTTGGCAGGGATTGTGTCGGGCTCAGTCCAAACCATTACGTTTGTTTCTCGGGCACCAGGCCTGTGTGTGAACACCTGGGTGCAAACACTGAACAAAATGACAAGAGGACTCTGAGGAGCAATTTGCTGAATTTGAAAAGTGTGTGGGATTGGACTCATGGAGGGACTGAACCTTCAGCCAGTATTGTTAAGTGAGTTGTAATACATGTGTGATATCAATGCATTGCAATGTAACTTTGACAATCTAGCTTAATTCTAACGGCAACGTATTTGTGTCAGGGCAAAAAGAGGCATCAGAATTGTTCACATTGCTCATTGATTTCTCCTCTTCGCTGAGGGAAATGTTTTCCCTTCTCTGGCACTGACAAAGAGATGACGCTGAATTTCTCACTGTAAAAATTGTTTGACAAAATGCGATCCAAGTAAATTGATTGATCATGGAAACATATTTTTGGCCACAAATATGTTTGTTAAGTTAGCGCTGTCTGTCATGCTTGGCAGTGTTTGGAGAACAGTTGGTGAGTGTGCTTTGCCATTTGGCTGTCCACGCTGGGCACTCTGGTCCAGTGAAGCGGAAGAAAGAGGGTTCATTTTCGGCCCCTCATCTGTTTGGAAAACCGGTCATGCTGTGTCATTTTTAGACACACACACAAGAGTGAGAGTAATGTTCTTCCCTATGACATCATGGTTTATGAATATTTATATCCGTGTGAAGAGGCGCTCGTTTGAACCCGTGGCGCACGCCACACAGGGCCCACGTGCTACAGAAACCACGCAGCGCGGACAGGTGGCGATGCCAATACTGAAGCAGATGATCACAGTGAGGCAGAGATCCGTTGAGTCATTTGTGGCATTTTTTTAACATCTAGAGGAGGAACGTGATGGAGGTTGGCTTCAATGCTCTCTATGGTGCACTGGGTGTTACGCAAATCAGAGCCATATGTGTTTTCTGTTCTGCCTTTAACCAGTTCAGCAGTTAACCTACAGTCCTCCTACAGTATAGTTCATTTCATTTGAAGCAGCTACTGATCTTTTTCCTCTTGGATGTTATTTCCCTCTCAAATTGCTCTACTTACAGATGTATGTGTACAAAAAGACAGGGGTCTTTAGTTCATCTGATATGCTTCTCACTGTAAATGGCAAGAACAAGGAAAGGAATCAATTAGGGCCTCAGATAATGGCTAAGGGTACCGACTGTTATCATAGAAACAGTCGTGCTTTGCTTAGTTATGTCTACAATTCTATTGTCATTCTTCTAGACTTTAAGGGCACCCAGAGGGATGTGCATGGAGTGGCAATTACTATCGTTCTATTGAATATTCTGACAGAAAAGAGTGTCCTATTATGCTCTGTGTCTAGTCAGAATGTCCTTAGCATTGCAATGAAAACTTTGAGTGTACACAATCGCTCCTTTTCTAACATGAACTGTCAGTCTTTTCTTGTTTGTACAGTTATTAAAAGACAGGGATGATCTGTGTGCTCCAGTGACTCATGCGTAGTCTAATGTTTGGCGAAGGAGAGATTATGAAAAGTTAGACTGATCCGAAAGTGTGTGCTATCTCTGTCAAACAGCATGATGTAGACCTAGAACTAGACCGTTGTTCAGCAGATGTGGTAGACAGATTACATACCATTCATATGAAAATGTAAACATAGGGGAACTTTAGGGTGAGCAGTGCCATCTCAACCACGTGTAGGGGAAGCCATGGCCGAAGCAGTGGCCGTGACCTCGAGCTTGTAACCGGAGGGTTGCCGGTTCGAGCCCCGGCCAATCCATGGCTGATGTGCCCTTGAGCAATGCACCTAACCCCTCACTGCTCCCTGAGCGCTGCTGTTGGGCAGGCAGCTCACTGCTCAGGCTAGTGTGTGCTTCACCTCACTGTGTGATCACTAATTCACAAATTGGGATACATGCAGAGACCAAATTTCCCTGAGGAATCAAAAAAGTATAGGGTATTTTTAAACTATTTATAAAGGACCAAGTGTCTGCTGGGACTTGGCGGGTTTGATTCTGAGCGGCAGTCATTCCTCAATCCCACTCCCATCTTGCACTCATTTCCTGCCACTCCACTGTCCTCTATCTCAACAGAGGCGAAAGCCCTTCAAACTAAACGAGAACATGAAAAAGGTAAAACAAACAAAAAAAAGTAGTCAAGTATAACAATAAATTCTTTCAAATGTGGTCAAATCTTCATTGCGGCGACAGGGCCTGTGTAGTCCATCTGGCTAGAGAGGATCACACCTCCAGGAACAGAGCCCGTGGAGGTTTCAGCGCAGAGACAAGCAAAGTGGACATGCTGCTCCTCACCCTGACACCACTGCATGAGAAAGTCCAGTCTTGACCTGGTGGAATCCTCGGACAGCGGGAGGGGTGAGATGGACACTGGGAAGTGCTGACCGCACCAGATCTCAGTCGTGACTGTCCTGCAACAGCTGCTTGAAAGACACCGAGGTCGGGCAGAGGTCAACTGAATCCGCTCAGCTCGCCTCCCCACTGAGAGAAGAGGGGTCAAGCCAGAGGAGAGGTCAAACTTGACATGATACACAGGTGCTCTATACATTGTACAGAATGGGGAGCTTCCTATAATGTACACTCAGGACACCTATAGAATACGGCCATCTGTCACCTCCAGGTGAACTCCCATCCATGCATGCATTACAGTAAATGGATGCCTTTTACACAATGGATACAAATGGTAGAGATTCACAGGACACTGTTAAAGGCACTAAGTGTATTTGGAGTTGCCTTGAGACCACAGTCCTACCAATCACTTTTGATCATTCAAAGCAGGTATCTTCAAATGAGGAGGAAAAAAAACACAGATTCAGCAATTTAATGGAGACGATGGTTGTAAATGGCGTTTAAATGATGTGAAGAACTAGCCTCTTCTCTCAGATGAATATGCCTTTAATGTGCTGCGCAAGCTCCTGACCCCTGCTAATGGAATGAAAATGACCTCAGAAATTGATCAGACCCCACCTAATTTCCCATTGTCTCCGTCCCTCTGGTGGGCTGGACCAAGGTGCCCTTCAGTTCATTGAAGCTCTGATTTCCTTTCGCATCTCATAATAAACGATGCAAAGCCATTGGCATACCTCAACCCATTGTGATACTGTGTAGAGATTTTCTGTAAAATAATCCGCTGGAAGGATTTTGGCAAATGCTGTTGTTTATCACTATCACAGACAACATCATTCCCTGTGTTGAGGGACACTAAGCCTTACTCCCACTGGTTTGGGGTTCTTGTCTCATAATAGTTGTAAAATTAAAGTGCAAAGGAGTGGAAAAAATGCATGTAGCTTATAGACACTTATGGGGGTTAACGGCTGCATTTCCTTATGGGCTCAACTTAATTAAAGTGAAGACGTTGCCATTTATTATGAGGGCTGCACTGATTGATTAAATTAGAATGAGAGGGGAGAGAATCCAGGAGGCAAGATCAAGTGTAGAATATGAAATGGAAATAAAATAGAAGAAACTCTATTAAGTCTGGCTTCCACTTTAGATTGAGTGTAGTTATTATAATGGATTGGCGCACATAATCAATAATTAATATAGATATAATCACATACAGTACATGCATGTCATTAGTTGTTACCTCCCCTCACCCTAATCCTACAAAGACTGCATCTTTCAAAAACATGCACCATAACAAGGATCACGCTGTTCTTATCTTTTATTTAAGAATCGAAAACAAAGACCCTGAAGATATTTACTCAAATGTGGATGGCAATTGTTTTCTCCTTTCTTCAAATTTTGACACTGACAGGAACCTGTGTGGTAATCATTTTTGACTTGTTAACACTCAGCAAATTGCAAAACATCTCAATTTCACTAAATTATGCATGCTGGTTGGGAACTATTCTCTCCTAGGCTCACTTTGGAGACTATTCACCATTCCTTTACATGCTTGTGGAGGATATCAAATGCACGTTCCATACTTCAACATTGTCTCATTTTCCTCTGTCAAGCCAAGCACAGTAGAGAGCTATGGAGTAAAGTGCTACTAATTCGATCGTTTTTTAAAACTGAAATCTTCCACAAAATGTGCATTTAGCTTCAAGTTTTAATACTCTGCAGATTTACGTTTCTTCCTGGAGTAAGTACAGAGAGACAAAAAGATGACAGCTTGTCTGAACTGAAGCATAGCAGGCCCCGCTTTTCAATTGATCAGGTTCTGCAAGAGTATATCCTCTCCAGTATCACAAATATAAAACGTACAAAATGATTCAATTTTACATTTCTGTCACACAAACAACTACAACCAAGGTTACACGAATATACGGGTGTGATTTTTTGTGTATAATATCATATGGGCAATGTATTTCCCTATAATAATACACATAACCAGGTAGCTTGATTAATTGTAGTACTTGAGTGTTAAGTATAATTGGACCGTTGCACATGTTTGGTGTAAGACCTTCACAGGTCCTACAACATGCCAGGGATTACGCCAAACAGTCCCACTGAGGAAAATCAGTGGAAACCCCCTCTATGACTAACACCATATATCACCTTGATTAGTCATTTGCAAACATCCCGGTGGTGAAATACATGTATGACTTGAAAAGTTGGAAAGTGGGACACAATTCCCTTTTGTGTCATTTACATATGAAACACAATTAAATGCTGGTAGCGTGTGTGTGAATGTGTGTGTGTGTGTGTGTGTGTGTGTGTGTGTGTGTGTGTGTGTGTGTGTGTGTGTGTGTGTGTGTGTGTGTGTGTGTGTGTGTGTACACTGGGTTGGGGGTGGGGAGCCTAACTCTCTCAGGAATAGAGACCAGCTCATGTGAATGGTTGTATGTGACTTGTATCTGTGATAACATGCAGGTGATGTAATTAGTCGGAAATGCTCTCATTACAGAGAATAGGAGAAGTGCTATAGCTTTATCATGCACCTGTGCACGTCTTCACACAGTTATGAAAAATGAATTGCTGTCACAACGGTATATGACCATGCTGTCTACAAGTCTACAAATTACATATTAGATATTATAATACCATAATGCAGGAGGACAATGGAAACAGTCCAAAGATGAGTCAGGTATGCATTCACATCTTAATTTGCCCTGCTTCTGGTGAGTGTGTGTGATTACAACAACATGACTTAGATGGTTCTATTGCATATCTAATATTCCATATATGACTGAATTACGTGCAATGGTGAACTATATTGTAAAAACCAATTACCCTGCAAGTGACTTTTATATGATGTGGTGTCATAAGGACTTTCATTTCATTTAGATATAGAAGAGAAGATTGCAGAGTCCTGAACTGAATGCAGTCATTTTTATGGCAATGCTCCTGATTAAATAATAAGCATCTGGGTGGGTGCAAATAGTAATTTGCTTTTTCAGATTAATTATCTGATATGGCTTGCTGGACAGAATATGACTTTTCTGCATCGTTTTTTTTTTCCCTCAGACCATTTTCATTTCAGCTTCATTAATGGGAAATAACCATTTTGATAGAAGAAAGTGAAAATAGCAGAAATTCTATTTTAGTAACTGTGTGTGTGTGTGTGTGTGTGTGTGTGTGTGTGTGTGTGTGTGTGTTTTCATAGCTACAGTTTATCAAATGTTTCATTGAAAGTGATCACTCACATTTACCGGAATGCAGCTGGTGCTTTTGATAAGGTGTTTTTTTTTGTTAATTTTCTTAGGTTTGTCACAACTCAGGCCATTTTGTGAGGGATCAATTGTGCAGTAAACCCAAAATGCAATTAAGTCTTGACTCTGGAAAACAAGTTCTCTCAGTTTGGAAATATATATCAAACTTCAGAAGAGATGAATAAATCACATTTGTATAAAACCAAATTGGGTAGAGAAATGGCATCTTGTAAAAAAGTGTAATTATTATGAAAAATAACAGCAAAATACACTTCACACAGCTAAGAGTGAGAGTGCTGTAGTGTTATTAATATGCTTTACCGATGATTACTTATAATTCACCACTAATTACTGGTAATTAACTCAATTTCTTTCTAATTTTAAGGCTCAGAGGAAAAGGCCCTGTGCCCTTCCTACTAAACGTGAATCAATGAACCATACCATGTGCCCACATTAAATCAATGGAGATAAGCTAATCAACAACTTTGATAGCTCAACCCTATGAGTGCTTATTACCCAAGCGTGATTTATGACTAATCATTTCTGCAAAATGGTTGAGATCATCTTGCCGAGCGGAGGGAAGATGCATGTGTGCATTCTCATGTTTGCAGCCAGATGGAGATGCAGCAATCCATCAACTCCTATGAGAGTCACGGATTAAGCATCTCAGGTGAGAAGTACAACACACATGCATACAACATGAGAAACTGTGGTTACACTTTGCTTTAAGGTACCTACATAAGAGTGATATGACATTGTCATGAGCATGTCATGAACATTGTAAACAAGTCATAAATATTTATGACATAAGACTTCTGTCACAGTGTGTCACACCCTTAGAAGTGGAACCGGAGTGAACCAATATGCAATCTAGGTCTCTCAAGCTATCAAAGATCCAGTTCTAAGAAGTGCAAGTTCCCTATGGGAGTGAAGCAGAGAGAGTA
Organism: Sardina pilchardus; assembly: GCF_963854185.1. NCBI lineage: Eukaryota > Metazoa > Chordata > Actinopteri > Clupeiformes > Clupeidae > Sardina > Sardina pilchardus. The sequence continues at coordinate 16,179,064 of NC_084998.1, forward strand.
AAGGCTGTAATGAGAATCATAAAGCAGCCAAAAACAGTAAACATAGTCAACAGTCAACACATAGGCATGAACATCTACATACAGTAGTAAGCACAACCCGTTTCTCAATGGCTTCCAGGCACACAATCTCTCTTTACATGTACACATGGCCCTACGCCTTTGTACCAAGTCCCAAACCACTGTGAGGCAACTCACTCAGCATAGCACTGGTTATGTTCAACTCAGCAGCATATTGTGGTTGTAACACAGTGAAGTGTTTTGGGTGCGATAGCAATGGCGCACAACACCAGCTGAGTTTCCATGTGGTGTGGTGGTGGGGTGCAGGGGGCATTATGGTTCTTAAGTGGCTAGCAACTGCAAACTATTGATTTACTTTGTCTTGCTTCTCCTACGGCCCCTCATCACATGGTGGTAAAAGCTGAATTATTAACCTGTGTGGGAGTAATGTTATGCTGTGGGGCTCTGCGCTGCGCCGCGCCGCGCCTTGCACTGTGTGGATGGAGCCAACGGGGCCTGGGTTACTTTATATGCATGCCACTGTTCTCCCACACACACTCACCACACACACATGCAAACACACACACACACACACACACACACACACACAGATGCAAACACACACACGCACACACACATGCAAACACACACTTGTGCAAACGCACACACACACTCACCACACACACATGCAAACACACACACACACACACACATGCAAACACGCACACACATACGTGCGCGCACACACACACACACACATGCAAACACACACTTGTGCAAACACGCACACACACACACACACACACACACATATGCAAGCACACACACATGCAATCACACACAAACGCAAAAACACACATACACACACACACACACACACACACGCTAATGCACCTACAGTACACTGTCTGAGCTGCTGTCTGCACAGATAGGCAACCCTTTCAGCACCAGATTTCTCCCCTCTCCCTCTCCTTCGGGCCTGCCAGGTCGGAGAGATGCATGTGTCATTATGTCATTTCCGATGGGAAATGTCTACAGAGGTTAAGAAAAACGTGGCCTTGAAGAAATTGCATGGAGGTCTGCCTTGGGTGTATTTGATATGGTGTGGGGCATGTGGGATGTTGATGCAGCTTTTTTTTTTCAGGGGTGAAAAATATATTTTCCTCCTTTGAAATGAATGATACGGATATTAGCATACCATGCGATTGGGCGTAATGTCCCATGTAGGGGCTGTATGCCACGAATACAGAGTAAAAGTTTTTTTTTTTTTTTGCTCTTTTCCACAGAAAATCGCATTACAGCGTAAAACAAAATAACCATATTATTGAAGCGGCAGCAGCTATTTCTGAATGTCAAAGGATAACCCTTAAGTCTGGCGAACAGAAAAGTGACAACATAAGAAGGTCAGGAAGTGTCGGCGGTAGGAAACACACGCGAGCTGTGTGCGTCGCTCTCGACCAATCAGTCTCATTTTCCTATGGCCCCCAACACAGCAGGGACGTGCCACCAGACTGACTTTGAATACTAAGGTAAGAAGAAGCAATTTTCATGGCATCCCCTGAGGTAATTTTTTTGTTTTTCTTCTGCCTTTTAGTTTGATGGGCCTGTGCCAAATGCCAAACCACTAAAGCATCCTTTTGTCGTAATTACACATTCAGCGTCAGCAGTCTGTTTTTTTTTCTCCCCCTCCGTCTTCTTTCAGACACAGCAGGGCGTTTTAACATGCAGCTCAAATTCACCACACCACGTCGGTAACTGGGTTCCTTAAGGACTTAAGCGCCAATGCTTATTTATGAATCCCCTTGTTCTTAGCATTTCATTTTGCTGCTTGCCTTCTGAAATCCCCCTGCTGACATAGAGAGCAAGAGTCCGATTGTGACGGGTTCAACCTGGCTAAATGGATACGGGCGATTGTTATGGAAGGTAGACCAGACAGATCCTTCTGATCCCCATTCTGGCAGACTGCTGTATGTAGCCTGGCCTGACGCTACGCATCAAATTAACTTGGACCTCTATATGTGCCTCTGCTGATGGGTGGGAGCAATATTGCTAACATTTTCTGCCTATGGGTCTCGCTGTACTGCCTGCTGTGAAGTAGACCATTTCATATTCATGAGTTTGTGTCATGCATTTACACACACACACACACACACACACGCACACACACACACACACACACACACACACACACACACACACACACACACACACACACACACACACACACACTCACCCACTCACAGACACACACACACACACACACACATACACACGGACTTCTCCTCCCATCACGTTTCTATTTCGTTCCGCAATCAATAACTTGAAAGTGCAGAACTCAGGCAACATGTAATACATTCTCCAAATGAATTTCCTCCACCATTGCGAGCATATAGGGTGCTTATTATGAGCATTCAGTTTACACAGAGCCTCAGGCCAAGGGCACACAACAATGTTCCGTTCCACGTCACCTATGACTTCACACCTAATATGCATAAGCACATTCAATGCCTCCCCCAGGGACTCTTGTATTCAAACAGGATTTAGCAACAATTCAGCCATTTTGAAACACCCACTTACTGTACTCTTGGCAATGTCTTTACAGTAAGGTTACATTTTACATCTTTTATTGTGTATAATTATGTATATATATACAAGGATACAAGGAGCTTTGCTTTATTTGTCACATGCATATGATTACTAAAGTAAAAAATGCAGTGAAATTGTCATATATATATATATATATATATATATATATATATATTTATACTGACAGTAAATGCCGTGGAATTTAACTTACTTGCGTAGCTGTTATGTGTCCACCAATCTGATGTACTTCCTGACAAAGTTGCAGCATTCAGGTGAACGGCTGAATCAGAAAGTTGAACTGCTGAAGCATTAAAGCATTAAGTGCAAGTATCCCTGGAAATACTGAAGTGCTTAAATATTTGAAAGTTCTGGGGAGTCTGCTGAAAAGGCCTTTGTAAACAGGCTCTACCTCACAGTAGTGAAGACACAGCTACCTTTTTAGAGAGAGGAGAGAGAGAAAAAGAGAGAGAGAGATAGAGAGAGAGTCTGTGGTAGTCTTTAGATAACATTCAGAGTCTAATCAATCATATTTCTTTTTTTTTTTTCATGGTCAAGAAATAAGTATTGAATTGCTCTCATTGTGGGTATGCCACTGACGTCCATTGTGTGTTGTGGGCAGACTCTGCCTCCTGCAGCTTATTGATCTATTTGTATTCATGGAAGGTAGGCATAGCCGCATCCATAGGGTGGAGAGTGGAGATTAGCACGTTGCTCAAACACAGTTATATTCTCGGTCTGCTTGTTTATTTCTCTATGTGTGTGTGTGTGTGTGTGTGTGTGTGTGCGGGTGTGTATGCTTCTGTTTATGCGTGTTTGTGAGTGTGAGTGTGTGTGTGTGTGTGTGTGTGTGTGTGTGTGTGTGTGTGTGTGTGTGTGTGTGTGTGTGTGTGTGTGTGTGTTTGTGTGTGTTTGTGTTTGTGTATGTGTGTGAGAGAGAGAGAGAGTACCACAATGCAGTGTCAAATCTCAGCCATCTATTTGAAATGTCAACGTAAATAATAAAAAAACAATGACATTCTCTTCAGAGCACTGCGTTGCCATGAGAGGGCGGTTATTTTAGCGTACCACATCCACATCCAGGCCTGCCTTCATAGGAAGAGATATTTAGACGTCAGGGTGAAACACTGAGGCACATCCAAGGTCTTATCTGTGAACAGCCCGAAGGGAAATCGGAGACAGAGGGGAACAATGCAATCAAGTGTGTTCCTTTGCCAGGTAGAAACAGAGCTGAGGGCTCAAGTCTTCTGAAGACGAGTCGGAGAACAGTACCATCAGCAGCACCATAAGTAAGATTTCTCTTTGGCGGATTCTGACACATACATCAAAAACCTTTGTTTGAAATGTTGAAATGCGGTTACAACAATGGGGCAATTGCTATAGGAGCCATCTGCAAAGATTGTTGATGTGTATAAATGTGATGTAACAACATACATTTAGAAAACAGGCTTATGTTATCACCAAGAGAAACAAAGGCAGAGCCGTTTTATTTAACCAACACACAGGCTCCTGACGAGCACTGAATGAAATATGGCTCACTGAAATGTCAAAGCAAATCAGGCTGACTCTGCATTATGCTAAATTGATATTTGTTTGGAGGCGAATGCGGCATTTCTCATTTTCTCACAAAGAAGTCATTCATCAAGTTCCCATTTTTCTTGATCCTCATAAGATTTGAGCCTCTTTCAAAAGCCATTACGGGCTCCGGTGAGATCATTTCTAATGTTTTACACTCACAAAAGTCTGAACTGGAAGATGACAAAAGGTAGGAAACTACACACACACACACACATGGCACACACAGTGAGAGCCACAAGGCTGTCACAACGCCCTCTGCTCTCAGTTTAATGAGTGCTCTGAAGGCACTGGGTCTTAGGGAGGCGGCATGTTTCGCTTTTAAATGAGATGGAAGGGAAAGTCCTCTGAAGTATTCATGGCTGGGGCTCGGTAAAGTGGCCCAGCTCTGCCCAACTCTGCCGCTCTCTCATGTCCAAGAGGGAGACTCGTCTTGTCTCCAAGTGGATGAGAGAGACATGGGGGGGGGACGTGACCTCCACCACCACTTTTAGTGTCATTTCAGAGGTTTCTGATGTCCCGAGTGACCGGGTTATAATCTAAGATTACACTTCAAAATTTACCCTCCATCAGGCGCAGACTCAGTCAGATCTGTGATTCTCCAGTTGGAGAATGGTTTGCTGTTGAGAGCTGAGGATCTCAGCCATTTTACTCAGTGAAGTGGGTGGCGTCACAGGAAAAAAAAGGGTCATTACAGGTGCTGAAGTGATCTATGAGAGAACAGAAGTGCAATTCCCTTGCCTGGCCAGGGCTGGTATGGACGAAAATAGCATGAACATACGTTGTTCAAATGAATCATTTGTTGACTTTTTTTTCTATTGTTGGTAATAGAAGAGAGGGCCATTATTCCAGTGTTAACTAATTCAGTAGCAAGGGAGCCACAGCTCCAGTGGAAGGCACTCAGCAGGCCGTCTCTGATGTATATGTGTTTTTATCCATTTATGACACACTTATCTATTTAAAACATACACATACCTACACACATGTGCGCACGCGTGAACACACACACACACACACACACACAGATTATATAATTTATATTTTCCCCCAGTAACATAAGGACAGAAGGTGACCTTGAAACGGTAACTTAGAAACATAACACAATTTGTGATTGCAATCCTGAATTCATCCAGATTGTGTTTACGTTGGTGCCTCCCTCTGGCTTCTCACGCATTCGGACTCAGGATCCGTGACTGACGGTGATGTGCCAGTGCACTTCCAGGGCAGAAGGTGTGTCCTCAATATTCAATCGCCTGCTCCAGAGGTATTTATTCCTCTGCTCCAGCGGTGCTGAAATGGCCCCCGGAGTGATGCACGGCCCCCCCGTCACTCCACACAGTTCATCGGGACAACATGAATTGTGGGGAGCCACTGCATTGGCACCCAGGAGCAATATTTACACAGGGAGAACTGGTCTGTGTAATGTGTAAACAACAATAATAACAACGAAAAATAACAAGCTGCATTTCTGTTGCCCTTTTTCCACAAACCTACGCTCACTTTGCATAGGTAAAAAGGTGATGTTTACACATAAATGCATAAAATATGCTTGCAAACATGCAGCATGTGTGTCATGTTTTTTTTTCTGAATAATGATTTGGTCACGGCTGCCGCCTGTATATAAAATGCAAATATTATATTTGCCTAAGCTATGGAACCATTCATAATGCGTGGAGTCTGCTACACTGGACAACCCTAGACAACTGCCAGCTAGTAAGTGACAGACAATGGCCGGGTTTCCCAGATTCGTTAAGAAGCTCTTAATATAAGTGCTAAGAACTTCTTAGAAACGTTCTAAGAACGCTCCTAAGAAGTTCTTAGCACTTAAGAGCTTCTTAACGAATCTGGGAAACGCGGCCAATGCAAACAAATGAATCAATGAATCAACCTTCATCAATTCAGTAAGGAACAGAGTTAGATTCACGAATCAGTGCACACACACAGAAATGCATAATCACAGACCATTTGTAAGGAAATGAAAGTCAAGAATCACTTTTAACTCTACAAGGTGTTTCCACAACATATTTTACTTGATCAGATTATCTCACAGCATAAACACTGACCAAGGTAATATGTCAGCATGATTCAACAATACTTCAACGTCATTTGGCAACAAGTTTCTTGGAAAACATTGTTTGTACGGGCACTGCACTAGTATGTCAGCATGATTCAACAATACTGTACATGTATGTATTGGCGTACATGAACTATCGCAGCCACGGCTGGTAATGCAGCACCAAATAGAAGCCAGGCTGAAACTGAGGCCGTGTCAGAATCTGAGCTGTGCTTTGAAGGCCCTGTATACTTCACCATGTCTGGAAGCCTCATTATTGTTTTCTTTTCCCACGATTTTCCGTGTGGAGCGCTTTCTGGATGACATGACTATGGGAAGGGGAAGGGGAGCACACATCATAGTCAGTCTGTTGAAAATTTAGACAGACCTTTGAAGATTGTGGGGGGAAAAGGATAAAACCAGTTAAGACAGTTATATGGGTCCGCGCAACCGCATGTGTGAGTTTTCTTTCATCTCGGAGGCTGCCTGTGCTTCAAAAGGCCTGGCTGTGCCATCCGTCTTGTGCTCCAGTGTGATACACATTCATCTACTCTTGAAGTTCCCCTCTGTGACTACAACAGTAAATGGATGATCGTGTTGAAAGGTCTTAAATTGATTTTTTAAAAGTGATTAAAATGAAAAGTTATATAGTACGGTTTATTTAAATTGTACGCTTTAATTGTTGTTAAATTTTTCTCAAGACATCGTTTTGACAAAACTCTCAGTTTCTGATTTATGGAGCACAAACAAATCTAGAGCTTGTTACACAGTAGCTGGAGGATTTGTTTTATAGTCCTGGCCAATCAAATCTGCATACTGCTGACACATATTTGCACAAGTGCCCATCCTCTTTAGTGCTTTGTACAAATGTTTCCAATGACCTCAAATGAGCTTGTGTAGGCATTTTAATTCATATGTGCCATCAAAAATTTGAGGTGACCGCTGTTCATTAACTCTCACCTGGGATAGCATTGCAGTAAGACAGCTCAACAAACCTGTGAAAGAAATCAGCGAGGGGGTCCATCCATTTCGAGCAACCCATACCCAAGAGAGATTCGTAGGAAAAAGATAGCGTGAGTGAGAGAGCAAGGAGTTGAAATACGCCAGCTATTGTTACAGATAATCTGTCTCCTGTTAAGAGAAGGAGGTTTAGTGACTGTAGTTGTTAGTCATGTCCACACAGAAGGCTTGTCAACCAGGGGCTACTTAAGATGGGAGGGCTTTGCAATTGCAGGTCCCATAGGAGCTTCTGAAGGAGAGGAGAAGCACAGAGACAAGGAGCGAGAGTATCATTAAGTGGTTGAGAAGGAGGAGGAGGAGGAGGAGGAGGGCTACAGCGGTGCAAAGAAGGGATTGTCTCTGTGTCTTTGGGGGGAGGGGGGCGTTGACTGGGGATTCTAGCAGTGAGGGCCATCTCACCACATCCCTGTCCAGGACCCTGCTGCTGACACCAGGCAGACAGGCATGACCTGAGAGAGAGAGAGAGAGAGAGAGAGAGAGGCAACGACTGGAGAGAGCACACTACAGAAAGTGTCAGGGCCCAAGCCCCAGTGCAGCAGCCACGACTGGAATGGAATCGGAGAGGTTGTCAGGTAGAGAGAGGAAGACAGCTGTAGGAGGCAAGGGGGGCAAGGATGGATATCTACAAACAGCTGTACTTTTTATATGACAGTTTAGTCCATGGAGAGAGTGAAGGAGAGAGAAAAAGAAGATGTGAAGATAGGTAAGGAAGCAAAGGTACATTGGGAGTAGTAGTTGGAATAGGCAGGACTTTTAACACATGCCAGGTGTTGAGTTTTCATTACGGACTTGACACAATGTTAGAACTGAATTACTGTAAGTTAAGTCACTTTATTAGGCCTGATTGAAATGTTTCCTCTGAGCTTAACCCATGTAGGGATATAGTGCACGCACACACACACACACACACACACACACACACACACACACACTTGCACATATGCACATATGCACAAGGGCAATGAGCTCAACAGGGGCACATACTGGGCAGCACACATACACACCCAGAGCATCTCAACAAAACATTTGTTTCTTTTTCTATGAAGCACCATGTTTAGCTTTGCCACAAGGAATCATCATCATAGCAATATGGTTCAAATCGGCTATTGGATAGTGCCCAGGGCCAGTGAGACACAGGAAAAAGGAATACCTTTTGGAATAAAGTTTACCTGCGAAAGTTCCTGATTGCCGAAAGAGCACTGACCTCATTTACGGCCTGTCTTCCTCATCAGTAGCAGAGCGAGTCGAGAAGCACAGACGCATTACGGAGAGTACAGAGGAATGTTAGAACCAACATGAAAAGAGCACCTCCGAGCAACACAGTGGAAATAAGAGACCATATTCGCAGCTGAAGCACAAAAACAGCCTTGGAACAAAACAGCAGCGGTTGATGACACACGTTGTTGGCGCACTTCCATCGCATTCCTGACATCACAGGCCTGAGCTATCGCCACGGGCAACCCACACGCTGAGCTATCTGAAATTACAAGATAACCAGTTAAAAAACACACACGCGCGCACACGTACATACATACATACATTATGTGTCCTGATCAGTTCAGGGTTGAACGTACTGTAGCCTGCCCCAGAGTGTTCTATACAAATGGGGCAGCATCTTGAGCTGCTGCAGTAGCATATGGGGACACCTACATGCACACTTGAAGCAACCTCAAAAGAGAGCTAATTAGCCTTTTGTGAAGTTATATAGGTCAGCACATCAATTACACCCCCATACCCCACGGCCGTCCCACTTAATGTAAATAGCCAGTAGGCCCCAGATGCCATTGCACAACAAAAGTGCATACAAAAAAAACTATATAATATGCTAGTGACACGTTGAATTTCTCCTCAATGTATTTCTTTAACATCTTTCTACAAATTAATGCAAATTAATGATGTCATGTAGGGTTATGCTTTTCAAATGCAGTCATGGCATTCATTAATGCTGCAACCACAGTGGGAGGAATTTAAAGGTCAGTATAATGAATACAGAATGAGCAAGAAGGTGAAATTCTTTTTTGAGGCGAAACAGTAGTCAGCAGTGCTCCGTGCCCCTAAAATATTAAGATGCAATAATCAGCACAAAAGAGATGACATAACCTGACATTGTGAGAACACTTTCAAAACAAGATGGTTCCAGAAAGCCATTTAGTGACTTTGTTCACTTCTTTAATTCTGCCTATTATTGCCATGGCAACTCATACTCACTTTGGGGCAAAAAAAACCCCACTGAACTCGTGTTGCTAAGTGATTTTGTATTAAATCTGGTGCTATAGCACTTCACCCCATGCAGCACACATAAACCATAATGAACTTTATGAACTTTTTACTGAATAAGTTGATTCCACCTGGTGTCAGGTCAGGGGTCAAAGGTGAATTGAGTGACCAGATACAACACACGCTGCATATTTAAGGCAGTTGATCTAAGATATTCCTCGTTTCATTTGTTTTCTTTCTTAAAGACAGTCATAACACAAGATTGTATCAACAAAACACTGCTCCACTTCATTTACAGAAAATTGACATTATGTCTTTATGACACCTAAAATCAGTTAGAACCTGGGTTGATATTTATCGATCTCAACGCTGATGATATTCGTCATGAATGGTCCATGAAGGTGCTGTGTACTGATTATGTAAATCTAGGGCAGTAGAGCACACGGATGCTCTGTGAACCCAGCAAAAGGTGTCACATGCACCTCAAGTCCAAAGGCAATGAAAAATGCAGGAGCCCGAAGCCTGGAGGAAAAGGGAATAAAAGATCAAAGGATGGAGTTGAGTGGCAGGCCTGGATTACAGGGGCTCATGCTTGACTTGTCCTTCACCCTGGCCACCGCAGGTCAGAGTGCACTCGGAGACATGCTACTTCTGCACCTGACCCGCACATGATATGAGCACATTCAAAAGAAGCAAAGGAACGTTGTGTGAATATTAAGATACAGCTCAAACCATTGCATGTACTGCAGCCTTTGTACCTATCGTTGTGTGCATATGGGGTCATGTTAGAATGCTGTCTAGCTTAAAAGGGCAGCCGTGGCCTACTGGTTAGGGCTTCGGGCTTGTAACCTGAGGGTTGCCGGTTTGATCCCCGACCAGTCCATGGCTGAAATGCCCTTGAGCAAGGCACCTAACCCCTCACTGCTCTGGGTTGTGTGATTCACCTCACTGTGTGTTCACTGTCTGCTGTGTGTTCACTAATTCGGTTAAGTTGGGTTAAATGCAGAGAACTGAATTTCCCTCACGGGATCAAAAAAGTATATATTCTTATTCCTATTAATAAATGTTCATAAATGCTTATACAATGCACAATATAGTGGCAGACGTAAATATTCAATCTACAGTATATTTCACATCAGTGTGGCCCTATGAAAACACCATCACCTTTGATTACCTTCATCTTTTATTCACAGTTTGAAAACCAGCTCTTCCAAGACACACAATAAAGTTGAGGGCGTAACATTAAGGACGATGATTCACTTGTGAATCACCTGTCGATTTTTGAAAGATTGGCAGTACATGTTGGTGTTCACCAAAAGCGCATCCGTCTTTCTGATAGCAGTTTTATTTCCCGACCTGGTGCAACTTGTAATCTTTTGGGCTCAGCGTGTGTTCCCACACCCTGCAGATTTATCTTCTATTGATCCGTTCCTATCTGTCTCCAGGACACCCCCTCACATTTTGTAACTGTAGCAACTCTGATGGCAGATATGCTGTGACTCTAGCAGCCAGAGGAACACCGCGTCATTGCATCGCTCAATAGAAGGGCCGCAGTGCTGATGTTAGAGGATGAAAAATGAGGATACCGGTTGTGGAAGGCAACTGAAGACACACAGACAGTTTCACAGTGAAACCGCTGTCATATTTCTAATGTTAAGGGTAGGGCCAGCCGTGCCTTTTGAAATTTGCATATTATTTTGAATGTGAGTCTAACTTAGAGAGTGGACTATTGTATTTGTAGTTTTAGAAAATACTTGTATGTTCTAAGTTCTGTATGCTTAATTGTACTTGTCTCTGTGGCTCTCTACTCTTCTATTGGTCCTTCAGTCAATTATAGGCATCCTGCATTATCAAGAAGTCAGGGAAAAGAGTGAATAGTTGGGATTGTCATGTCTCAGTGGAATTTTCAGGACCAAATAGGTGGGTTTCAGACGTCAAAAATACTGAGAAAATAGAAAGACTTCAAAAGAACAGCACTTATCCAATAGGTGCCTTTGTAGCTGATGTAACATCAGGCAAGACACACTGTTGATACTGTGACGTGTTCAGCATGATTTCACTTTTGTGCATATGTTCATGTGATGGAGTAGACATCAAAAGGCTTCTACTTTTCATATGTGAAGCCTCTGCTTGGGAGTGTAGACAGGGAATCTTTGCACTTGATCTTAGTGTCTGCGAAGCATTATAAACACTTTCTTAAACAGTTATTGCCTATTCATAATGACAAAGTAAATATGAGATCAAATAGAAATAAGTCCACATAACAAGTCCAAAGTTGTTACGACTGCACTCAAAAGGTTTAAGTGCATAAAGTTTTCTGATGCCTGCATAAATGCAGTGCAGTTGTTTGCAGTTGTATGCCGTGCTTTATTACCCTTCAATAGCTGTATAATGCTTAATGGATGCTGGAATCACACTTTTTTTTTGGGGGGGGGGGGGGGTTATGCATTTCATTTGACAGGACAGTGAACTGAGTGACAGGAAGCGAGTGGAGAGCGAGATGGTGTGGGTTCAGGAAATGATCTGGGGCACGTGTACCCAAATATGGTATGGGTGTTGTAACCAGGTGTGCCTTTAGCGCCCCCCTCATCATCTATCCATCTTTCCATGAGTCTACACAAGGGGTAGCGTGCGTCTCACGTGTTCTACAGCAACAACACTGGGCTGTCCACGGATGCGCCTGACTGTTAATTGGCCTAATATACTCAGACATTGACCGACATAGCCTAGCTACATGATGCACCAGACACATCAAATCTTTTCTATGACCTCTACTAACTGTGTCATTGATGACTCCGTATTGAGTCTAAAGTGATATGAGTAAAAACTCCCCCATTCTTTAATGAGCTCGACTCTGTGTCATGGACGTGTCTGTGTCATGGACCAATGTGTTTTCTTCTCCCATTCTCCTTATCATTCACACTCTGGTAACCCCCTGCTTGTTATGGCCAAGGGTGATTACGCAGACGACTATTACAACTATCATGGGAGGCATTGAGCACCCATAAAAACGCAGTAGTAGAATGTCAGTGGTTTATTTCATACAGAACTGTGTGGGCAATGAGAAGCGCTAGAAGTCTCTCAGTGCAACAAAAAAGCCTATGGATGTACAGGTATACTGTATAGCTTGGTTTTCAATGGGAGACGTGTCTGTCTTTATAATGTGCTCATGTCTATGTGATCTGACAAATTTATTTGAACACAACTAATAGCCTCAGCATTGCTTCTCAGGGCTGACGCCAGGGTCATATCCCCAATATGCCAGCTCAGCCCTCATGTTAAATGGATCTTGACGTTAGCCGGTAGAGTCCTCTGCACGGCACTGGGGAAATAGCTCACCAAACACCACGGAAATAAACACAGAGAAATGGAGAGCTCTGTGAAAGGCATACACTGTTCCATTATCCTCTATAATCAACTCCTAGATGACACCCCAGGGTGGCTCCATTATAGTTTTCTTGTTGTCTTCTTCTCTCTTCTCGGCTCCGGCTGTGAATACGTTCGAGTTACAAATGAAAAGCTATCTGTTTATCTCGGCAGGTGAGGTAAATGGTCTTTTGGCTTTGCCCATGAACTCTTGAGTAAGAAAATTACAAACTATTTGTCATCTGCCAGAAAAACCCTCCCGCTCTGTGATTCTGTTGCAACTCAGTCAGCAGCAGCACCACTCCAAGGTCTTCTATCTCTACACTTGAAGTTTTTCTATAAAGTCATATGAATATCTTGATGTTAAATAAAACATTATGTTTCCGTTTCCTGGCTACGAGATAAGTCAGTTGCAAACAAATGCTACACTCTTATCTTCCGTAGTTCATATCAGAAAGGATGCTGCTGGGTAGTAGCACGTGGGAATGTTCTTTTTTTAATGACTTAATACATTGTGAGTTATAGCTTAGGACCGCCTGGAAATTACCCAGACTTTGCATCGGAGCCAGACCTCTTTTGGCTATGCACTAAAGAGAGATGATTTATATGTGGAGATTGACAATGACGGATGTTTAATCCATTCTCATTTTTTAAAAAGCACAGTTATGATGTTTTTTTCCCCCTAGGCCTATCTATCTCGCCTATGCGTGTACACATTTGCAAAGAAAATGATTTGACAGCTCAAACTGGAAGTTGGTCAAATTCTGATTTAGTGTTCAAAAAGACTTTGAATTAAATGGAAACTAGTGCAGTGCCCGTACAAACAATGTTTTCCAAGAAACTTGTTGCCCAATCACGTAGATGCAGGTAGATCATGTTAGATTGGCGATAATATACAGTAGAATCAGGCCCTTGCAGTTAGTAGAGCTTTTTACTCACTTTGCAAAGTAAAAGAGTGAAGGGGAAAGGCGTTTGAGTTGCAGCTAATGGCAATATTAGACACAGTACATACCCGTGCGTTTTTGCTGTTGTTGGGAAAAGATCAAGCTAACCGCATGACGCCAGTGCTATGAACTCGGAAGGGATGTTTGAATGAATGTTATGCCCATAGCCGATGTCCAGATAGAGTCAAGAGTGGCTGTTTTAAATGCAAATTTTTAACAGAATGCTACCGACGTCTGTGTGTCGACATATTGTTGCAAGAGCAGCAACCTGATCAGGCAACAGAACCGCTAGGCAACCGCGGTTGTGAATGTATGAGTAGCCTATCCAACATTAAGTGACTTTAACAGCCTGCTTACCAACATGGGTGCATGTGTGTCGGACTCAGCATGTCCAAGATGAACAATCTTGAAACGGTCCGTTGTTTAAAGGGATATTCCGCCATTTTTGGAAATACGCTCATTTTCCACCTCCCCTCGAGCAAAACAATCGATATTTACCTTGTTCCCGTTCATCCAGCCATTCTGTGAGTCTGGCGATACAACTTTTAGCTTCAGCCTAGCATAGATCATTGAATCGGATTAGACCATTAGCTTCTCCCCGGCTAGCTTCTTGTTTAAAAGTTACTAAGATTTCTGGTAATTTTCCCATTTAAAACGTGTCTCCTCTCAAGTTAGAAAGTGCAAAAAAAATGAAAAATGAAACCTGGCGTTTTTCTAGGCTGATTTGACATGGAACTACACTCTCATCTGGCGTGATAATCAAGGCAACTTGCAAACGTACCATAGGCGTCCCCATAGACAACAAGCAGTAGTAGTGCCAGTAGTTTGCAAGTTGCCTTGATTATTACGCCAGATGAGAGTGTAGTTCCATGTCAAATCAGCCTAGAAAAACGCCAGGTTTCATTTTCAGTTGGTCTTTTTGCACTTTCTAACTTGAGAGGAGACACGTTTTAAATGGGAAAATTACCAGAAATCTTAGTCACTTTTAAACATGAAGCTAGCAGGCGAGAAGCTAATGGTCTAATCCGATTCAATGATCTATGCTATCTGAAGCTAAAAGTTGTATCGCCAGACTCACAGAATGGCTGGATGAACGGGAACAAGGTAAATATTGATTGTTTTGCTCGAGGGGAGGTGGAAAATGAGCGTATTTCCAAAAATGGCGGAATATCCCTTTAAGTGAGACATCGTAATTTCCATGAATGGCAACACGTGAGTTTGTCAGCGAAATGGGCTTTTTTCTATGCTGGAGTAAGTCAGAGTGAGAATTGGGGAGTGGCTAGAGAGCGGAGAGCAGTAGAATTGTATTTTGTTTAATTTAACAACATCTTTGTCATTTTTTTGTCCAAAAACGACCAAAGTTTTGCGTGGAACACACAGAGTGACACACAGACAGACGTTCCTTGCATTAATAGATAGATAGATAGATAGATGACAGTCAAATTCCATTTTTACACCTTTCTAGCTGTAAAAAAACACTTCCTAAAACAACATTAACATACATCCCGATGCATTACACTAAGGTAATGGAAAGAGGAGAGTGACACAGCACTTTTGTCGCCACTCATCATAAACATAGACATGCTGAAGTCAGTCGAAGCACCCAAGGAGACAAAGGAGGCAAAAAATAAACTAAAATTCTGATGTGGACCAAGAAGTTTCAAATAAAAGTTTCTGAGACACTTTGTTCTTGCTTTGTCGCTGAAGGGGCTCTGTGTTAACCATCAAACCAATAGCATACTGTAGATCTTGAAAGTGGAACATTTCCAGATCTGCTCCACGGCAGTCTACGGTAAATGACTTGTGACTATAGTGGTGGTGACGCAGGTGAGAGTCCTGCTGTCGCGCGCTGTGAGGGGCTTGCTAGCGTGCGAGGGGCTCACGTGTGTCTGGGCACAGGATGGAGAGATTGATGTGCGGTGGTCCCTGAGACTTACCCTTACTGAAGAATCTCATTTAGCAAGCGCGGCAGGCCCCCGATCATCATGACAAGGCCAGGTACCCTCGACCCCTCCCTGCCTCTTATGAAAACAAATGAGACACGCTCTCATCACCGAGGCTCAAGAGTTCACGGTATGACACATTTATTTCTTCAATCACACGGCCATGAGAAAAAGATGGGGTCATATATATGAGGGATGCGGTATGTGCAGCCCCAACCCATAAAACATCCACAAACACAGATATATGTGAACAGACACACACACACACACATACACAGGTGCACACACACAGGCACAAACACACACCCTCAGAGGCATGCAGGCATGCACGCACACACACACACACACACACACACACATACAAATACACACACACACACACACACACATGCATTTGTCCATCCATATGTATGAAGTGCAAATAGAGTTCGGCACATAAAATATGCAATAGTATTTCCGCACAATTATCTGCCAGACAAATTTGTTGAAGATATCTCTGTTTCAAAAGGTGTGAACAATATATCCATGTTATTGAAATTCATTGTACAACTGCAGGACTGATGCATACCATCAGGTTTAAGAATGTAAAAAACATCTGATTTGGTAAAATGTGATTAAGTATTAATCCCACTTCAATGCAGAAAAATTATAATTTCCTGTGTTTGTTCAATTAGTTCCTTTGGCTGATCTCATTCTATAGCATAATAATCAGAAACGAGAACTTGCCCTGCAGACATTAAGAGAGAACTGTATGTCATTACCAGCTGAGCACGATCTTCAGTCCAGCCAGATGTGGTTTAGGCCCATACAGATGCTGTGTCTGGAATCATCCCTTATTTGTCAGCAATGTGGTGTGTGGCTCTGTGGTGTGTAGCTCTATCCAAAATTAGGCCAGAACAGGACCGAATCCAGGCCATACTCAGTTGCAAGTTCATTATTAAATCTTCCAGATGACTGCACTTCTCTCCCTCTGTTATTTCATCGTCTGACACAATGACAGGCCAGGAACGACGACCTTGAGATCCACAAACACATCCTTCCTCGGCATTCTCACCAGATTTCCGTCAGCGCGTCACGCGGCGCGTGTTGAAGGCAACATCTGCTCCAATTCAATTGGACCGCGTTCAGGGTTTTCGGCAGTCATCACTGCGAGATGGTCAAGTGACCTCCGAAGAAGGATATCCTCACTGACAAGCCGGGAGCATCGCACACCCCCCAAAAATCCTCCCCAAGTCTTTCTCTATCACCCATCCGCCTCTTTCTCTTCTCTCTATCGTTCTTTCTTTCTCTTTCCCTCCCTCCCTCCCTCTCTCTCCGTCCTCAATCAAAGTGAACTCGCACGCCTGGAGAGTTGGCGGTGGCGTGCCGGCGCGTGGCGTGCCTGCGTGGCAGCAAGCGTTTCAGGTGTGGGATTTTTGAAATGATTGTGTCTGTCACCCGCGCGCGCCGGAGGTAATGGAGTATGCTTTGTCTCCCTCGATGTGTCTCAAAGTGCCCATCTGGAGACGAGACGGTATTCATTCCCCGCTGTCGGGCACATGCCATTTTTCATCGCTCTCGCTCTCTCTTTTTCTCCCGCTCTATCTGGCTCTCGGACTGGGCCGAGGCGGAAGCTAAGTGCTTGTTTGTGACAAGCCAGCCGTGCTCTGCTCAAAAGCCGACGCTAAAAGGGAAAATGTATACAAAATACATTTTTGCCGCCCCATTTGCCGTGAAAGTAGGAATGGTGGAGAGTTAAATCTGTTCTTTTCTCTTTTTTCATCTGTTTTCTTTTTGTTCCCCCTTTACTTCTCACTTTTTTAATATATATATTATTTCTCTTTTACCGGGCTGTCACTGATGCTGAACATATGCTGACAGCAGACAACAATGTGCTCCGACCGAGCACCTCTGAAGTCTACGACATGCGCAGAGCTGAACTCGTGTCACTAGCTCTCTCTTCATGCAAACAGTTTGACAGGCCTTAGATACTCAACACTTTCACAAGTCAGATCTGTGAACATCTGGTCCCTGTCAAAACACAGAGATGAGTTCCCGTCCCGTCACAATTACCCCCTCGATACACGGCGGCCATCTATCACTGGAGTGACGGGGGACGACTGGCGAGTTTCGCTCGCAATGGGACAATTAGTAAAATAGATAGAAACACACAAGTGACTGTCATCACCCAAAACGTACAGCCTGCCAGCAAGTTTAAAAACGAGTACATTCGAGTTCTGAAGCATGGAGTTAAATGCATGGTAAATACACATCCTCCTTAACAAGATCCAGGGTCAGGGGTTCAATCCCAGGGACCATTCTATGTAAAGTCCTTTAGCTAAAAGCACTCAATTGATGAATACATGGAAAATGGCAAACTCATTACCGTGTCCTCAACCTGACCTCTCATCTCTTCTTGAGATTACGCACACACTACTGACCCCAAAGTGTCTAGGGACGACTCAATTCCATACCATGCCAGTCGTCATGCG
Source organism: Sardina pilchardus (assembly GCF_963854185.1). Classification (NCBI taxonomy): domain Eukaryota; kingdom Metazoa; phylum Chordata; class Actinopteri; order Clupeiformes; family Clupeidae; genus Sardina; species Sardina pilchardus. The sequence continues at coordinate 16,197,233 of NC_084998.1, forward strand.
TGTGCTCGCTGTGTGTTGTGCTGAGAAGGCTGCACGCTTTGGGGATGGATCACGGAGCAAGCGCCATAGCTCACGTTTCACGAGCCGGAGCCAGGGAGCGATTGGAGTCGCGGGAATCCCAATTTTCCATGGCGCTCCCGCGGTGCCAGGCTCGTCGCGCTGGTGTGGGCCACGCTGATCCGGCTGCAGAGAATGGCGTGAAATCCCACCTTGCTCTGAACAATGCCCCTGCCGTCTCCTCTGGTGCTCTGAGACAATGCAGAGGCGGCCGGCCTCAAGCCCAGCCAACAAAGAGGATGTCCCAGCACTCTGCCCGCAAACAACAATCTCTTTTTGTCTAGTGCGGCTTTGTTTTGCTTTTGCTTTTCCTCCTGTTTAGCCATTTCTGGGGGTTTGTTTACTTCAAAGGCAGCGGGGGGAAAATGTCAGACTTTGATGACTTGGGATTGCTTCTAACTGCATTTTGTCTTCCTATGTAAGACTTTGTCACTCTTGACACATCGTGATTTCCTTATAGCCACGGCTTTAGGTGGTGGAAAAACAAAACAACAACAAACAAATGAGGTTGATAAACTGCTGTGCCATTGAACCATCACTTATAGCAGGGGAGCCTGGATGATTGCTGAATGCTGTGCCGTAGCCATAGTGACAAAGTCAAAGTGTCCAATTTGTGTTTGTCTGTGTCATGAATGATGGTCATTCTGCAACAATAATTTCAGGAATCACATTGTTGAGATTACTCTTATTCTTGTCATTAATATTCTATTCTATCAAAAAAATCTTTTTAAAGGGTTTATTTAATGGGGAGGGTGCGATCTTTGTCCACTTTGTGTCCGAGCTTCCTGTTGAGCAGTACATCCATTGTGATACATTGAGATAGCTTAGTTCTATCGAGATGACTGGCATCATATGTTATGGGTCATCCTAAAGCTAGGAACTTGTATTTTACGATTTTGATCATTTCTGTGATACACCTTCCCGATCTGAAGTTAGGAGAACACTGACAGAGGAGCAGCTGTTCTGTAATGACTTCCTTAATATAGTTACCATGGTTACCAAACAGATAAGATAGGATTTGTGAGTGAGGAAGTTTCTGTAATACGTGTTTTGGTTTTAGTATTTTAGACAATGGGTAATTAATTATTTTTTACATTATCTGGTTTTACATCTCTTTTACATCTGGTATTCATATAGTGGTTTTTTTATATTATTTAAACCCAATGCATTATTTGATTAATAAATGTCTACAATGCTAAAGCCAAAACAAATAACCATTTTCACTGATAAAACCTCAGTCTTGTATAAATTGAAGGCCACACCACATGAAAAAAATATGTATTTTTCCTATGTGTAAACGTGGTCCAAATATTTCCAGCCTATTTCTAAGAAACTGTTTATCTTGCATAGCCTTGAACAGGGTTTCCATTTGCAGTACCACACCACATTCAAGGACTTTTAAAAGACAGGCCCAATTCCTTCAAATTCAGGGTTATTTGAGACACTGATCAAGGTTAATTACTTATAACAAATACCAGCAAGCTTTATTGAAGCTCAGACAATAATATGCTGTTTTACACCAATGGCAGATGGTGTGGTTTCTTGCTTTTACTAACACAAAATACAATACACAAATGTAGCTCTTTCAGTGACCTATGTCTCTCTATGTGTATATTCATAAACCTTCAAGGATGTGGTTTTTGCCCCTCACATTCACAAGAGGGAACGCTGCTTGAAAATTAAATCAAGGAGAACAAATATTTCTTGATGAAAAAAAAAAAAATGTTTTTCCAATGTCACATTGGACAATTTGATTAAACTGGAGTGGACATTTAATAAGCTTCAAGGAAATGTATTTGAAAAGTCTATTATCTGTCAAATGTGCCTCTCTATTCCCAATAAACAATTAGAAGCACACAATCAAGCCTCCCATAATGTACATACTTGAAAATTATTATTATTATTATTATTATTATTATTATTATTAATGTGTATTTGGTATGGACATAACAATTACATTGGACAAACCAGATGCATTGATTTGAGTGTTTTAGCACAGTTGCTAATTCGCAACACTTGTCCATAGGCAGCTTTTAAAAAGAATAAGATCAAGAAGGAAAAAAGGAAAAGACAGACAAGATGAGAAAAACAACAGATCAAAAGAAAAAAGAAAAAAAAAAAGAAATGCAGGTAATTTCCAGTTTAAGAAACATAAATAGATTAGCAGAGGCCACTTACACACTATTCATGTGAGCACTGTTGTTTTGATTTTAGCCATTGTTTGAGCTCTCTGTGAGAGCTCTGACGCCTAATGGCCACATCAGTGAACAGTCTTGATGCATGGTTATTAAGACATTTAAAAGAATCTTAGTATACTAAAATTTATGAAATTTTCAAAAGTGAGGAGGTTGTGTTTCTTTAAAGGTATACTATGCAGGATTGGCGATTTCATCGCCGGTTTCACTTTCACTTTTAATTTTCGCTCGTTTTATGCTTGCATATTTCTCTGCAGAGCTTCCCCTACAGCTTTAGCGTGTATATTTGACAAAACTCCTCAATCGGTCAGTCTGCCGTGCCTTTTCATGAGACTTTACATGACACTTCCTGGAGTAGAGCATGGGTGCGTGCCCGGTGTTTCCTGAAGTTGCAAGTGTGGTTTTACCGCTATACAGACCACTAGAGCGGCCAAAAAAAACACTGTTTGACCGGTAATGACCCATTTAATCATATATAACAGTATGGAACGAATTGATTAACTGAAAAACGTTGCATAGTATACCTTTAAAATGTGGCAATGATGCCATTTCAGTGGTTTCTGATCCATGATTTTTATTGCTTGCTTGTAAATTAGGACTATAGGTTTCATTGTGGTTGAGAAAGCCTGTGACCATGATGTGATACAATATGATAAATGAGAGAAAATCATTGCATGCATATATAGTTTTGCTGCATCAAAGCAGCCTTTCATGAACTCTCATGATTTGCTCCCCAATGTTTCTCAATATTACAGCAGGAAACACTTGAACATGTCCATCTATGTCTACATTACACATTGCTTCTACAGTACTATCCAGGCCTCCACAACTTATTTACACTTCGGGAGATTGTGTCTCTCTTTGTAGTTAGAGAAATGTATCTATTTTGGGATTTTTAGAACAGAAACTCAGGAACGTCTCAGAGAGAGAGGGGGGGGGGGGGGTTTGTCTCAAATGTGTCTCAAAGGTTTAATCACAGTCTTGGAAAATCATAGAGACTGTGAGCATCACTGTAATTGCTTTAAAGGTAAACTAGGCAACGTTTTTCAGTTAATCAATCCATTCCATACTGTTATATATGATTAAATGAGTCATTACTGGCCGAACAATGTTTTTTTCGGCCGCCATAGTGGTCTGTAGCGGTAAAACCACACTTGCAATTTCAGGAGCCCTCGGGCACGCACCCATGATCTACTCCAGGAAATGTCATGTGAAGTCTCAGGTGGTGTTTTGAGGAGTTTTGTAAAATATACACGCTAAAGCTGTAGGGGAAGCTCTGCAGAGAAATATGCAAGCATAAAACGAGAAACGATAAGCGAAAGCGAAACCAGCTATGAAATCGCCAATCCTGCATTTCCCTTTAAGTAAGTTTTAATGAACACATGCAATTCTAAATGGAACTTCTTCATAACAAATCACTGGATATGCTAAGCTATAATTATGATGGTAAGTAAAAATGTAGGCCTATATGATGGGATAATAAGCAGGTTTGCACGGCTTATTTCCCAAAACACCCCTTCAGAGAGTATACATAAATATATGGATTCAGAATTAAAGTAACATCTAGAAACTAGGAGGACACTCACAGCACAGCACAGCACAGACCTCCATCAAGGCCATATAGCTCTGGTCTATGCAAGTCAAACTCAAGATATCAGTGTGTAATTGGCTTACATATGTCAACATTAAAGCAATAGTTTGGAATTTTGGACATAGGACCTCATTTCCAACTTAGTCGGGGTGATATAGGTCGGTGAAGACCATTTTCAGTGAATTTCTGCCCTTCCTTGAGTTGCAGCGTTCATCTCATGCTAACTTGGTGCCGAGATAACGCAAGTCAACGGTAACATCCAGCCTGCCACTGAAAACACTCCACAGAACACCCGAAACACATAAATGATAACGTCAGACTATCGATGTACATGCCTGTTTAGAAATAAAACTAACCTTGCATCGCATTGCAATAGCCTACTTTGTTCCCTGTATTGAGTTGCAAGGTTAGTTTTATTTCTAAAATTATTCTATCAACACAGACATGTATATCGATAGTCTGACGTTTTAATTGACTTGTCTCGGGTGTGCGGTGGAGTGAGTAAGACTGTTGTTGATGTCAGACTGATGTTACCGTAGAAATGCGTTAGCTCAGAACCAGCGTTAGCAAAGGGGGACGCTGCAACTGAAGGAAGGGGCTAAGCCAATAAAAACGGTCTCCACCGACCTGTACCACCTCGGTAAAGTTGGAAATGAGGTCCTATGTCCAAAATTCCGAACTATTCCTTTAAACACTGTCCAGTAATAATCATGTAATGTACATCACCCAGAATGCTTCAATGCTGCATTGAATACACCCTTTTTCATGAACTCCAAAGGCAAGCATGTCATATGGTGTACTTCTGTCCTTACAATACCAAAGTTGAGTGTATTTACCAGGGCTCTGAACCGGTGCAAGGAACAAAAACAAAACCGAAAATGAACGGAATTTTACGAGGAACGGAAACGAAAACGAAATGGTCTTCAACTGTTCCGGAACAGAAACATTATTCTGAAATCCATAAAACCGGTTAATAACGTTCTCTATATTTTATAAAATTTCACAAAAGCATAGCCTATGTCGGGGAAAAAAGACTATTTCCGGTTGTGCGTTCAATTCGCCACCCACTAGGCTCAATCCAGGCAGCTGTCACGATTTCCTATTTCCACCACAACCCTGGCGAGAGGCGATTTGGAAGCAACTGAGCTAGGTTACATGCTGCCACTCAGACATGCCACCACTACGACATGCTTCCATTTAGACATGCCTCTATTTCGACATGCTGCTATTTAGACATGCTGCCAATCCGACACATTTTAGTACCCCCATTCCGACAATTTACAAATCCTATTTTTTTCCAAGACAATTTAACGGACCCTATGAGCCCGACGGACGCAAAGTGCGTCAAAAAACACACCCATTTTTCTCTGTACATTGCTCCGCGATTATTAGTCATAGCGAGATGAGACCTATATTGCATGAAAGAGCAGAACCGGGGCTTTAACGAGACTAGACAGTGTCTGTACGATCAAGTATGAAAATAAAATAAAATCATGAATTTAAATCAAAGTATAGGCCTATCATATTTACAGTCTATATTGCTCCATGCAGCCACTGCTCTCGCTTGGATTACTCCGGGACCAGGCATCGCAGGCAACAGACACGCATATCAAATGACAGAGGAGAAACAGAGCTTTCCATTGATACCAAACACATCGATCCTTTTGTGTTATAAAAACAGACGAAGTGACAAACAAATAAGAATGTCATATAGCTTCGGCTACCGCTACTTTCGTTTGATTTAGGCTACTCGTGAAACCATGGTAAAAAATATATGGCTTGCATGTCAGATAAAAGAGGAGAGCTAGAGCTATCCACAGATGGCAAATACAACCTTCTAGGTCATAAAACAGACGAAGTGACAGGAAAATAATAACTGTAACATTAATAGCCTATTAATTACCTCATGTCGGAATGGCACGTTGTAAAAAAAGTTAAATACCGCCACTGCGACCATGAAAAAAAAATATGTCGGAGTGGTGGGACTTTTTCCCATAAGGAGACATGCCTCCACTACGACAATTGGACGTCAATGTCGGAGTGCTGGTATGTCGGAATGAACGGCGGATACCACTGAGCTTTGCACTGAGCTATATCAAAAATCAACAAAGGTAACTGAGTTGAATTAACCGAGTCCACAATAATAATTTTAACTTAGCAACTCACTACAAGTTTACAAATACAACTCTCTATTAGACATTTCTAGCTACGAAAAACGACTGCCGGAACAATAAGAACGAACAATATTTTACGTCCCGAACCGGTTTCATGAACGATACAGTATGTTGGTGGCGGAACGCAAGAACGAAATCGTTTAACATATCTGAACCATTCGGAACGGAACGATTGAAATTTTTTTTTGTTTTCAAGCCCTGGTATCTACACACAATAATTATGAAAAAATTCCGATGGCTAGTCCCCAGATGGCTTTTGCCCACAATGGCTGCCATCTTGGCTACATATCAGAATGAGAGGAAACATTTTTTGTTACTGTTGAATAAAGGACACTAATACATTTATATTTATATGCTGCACTCATCATTTCCAATAAGTGCAAGTTTGAATTTACACATCTTAACCACAAGGGGGCACCATCTTGCTTCTTTGACTTGATAGCTACCAACTAGCTATTTAAAGCCATGAAGTAGCATTAATGGAGGACTTTAGAGAGAACATCTTAAGGCCCATTCATGCTCAACGTGTGGCAAATTACGTCCGTATTTTGTACGCACGTTCTATCCGGTGGTGTATTCATACCTCCGTCCGTATTTTACGTGTGAATGCATAGCTCCCCCACTTTTTCGTGTGGTATTCGTGTGGTAGTGCTCGGTATTGCAACGTTTCATCCGTTTCATCCGTAATCATAAGCCCCTCAATTTCGTGTCAAAGTACGGACGAAATCAACGGAATGAACGTTTGAAACACTCCACACGTATCCGTATCCGTATTTTACGTTGAGCATGAATGGGGCTTTAAAGGGATTATCCGGAGTAAAATGCACTTTAGATCAATTTACGGATGATTGAGAGTACATAACTTGAGTTGACATCAAATCATGTCATTCGGATGTGTTTTGAGAATTCGATTTTACAGTTTTTAGCCAAAAATCGTTAGCCTGGAAGTAAACGGGGCATGTCCTTTCGCCGCTACAAAACCCTATTTTTATACCTCTTCTACTGTTCCAAACAACATTACACTTACATGGTAGTGAGTAGAGGGTCCCTAAAGCCAAACCGAAAGGACGTGCCCCGTTTACTTCCAGGCTAACGAGTTTTGGTTAAAAACGGTAAAATCAAATTTTCTCAAAACACATCCGTATTACATACCCGTGCGTTTTTGTTGTTGTTGGGAAATTATGAAATAACCACATGGAAATGCAGTGCTATTAACTCGGAAGTGATGTTTGAATGAATGTTATGCCCATAGACGATGTCCAGATAGAGTCAATAGTGGCTGTTTTAAATGGAAATTTTAACAGAATGCTACCGACATGTGTGTGTCGGCATATTGTTGCAAGATCAGCAACCTAGGGCGTTAGGCAACCGCGGTTGTTGAAGTAGGCTAGCTTGCGACGTTAGGTTACTTTAACAGACTGCTTATCAACATGGGTGCCTGTGTCGGACTGGCTGAATGCCAACACATGAGTTTGTCAGCAAAATGGGCTTTTTTTTCTATGCTGGAGTCAGTGAGAAGGGGTGGCTGAGTGCGGAGAGCGGTAGAATTGTGGGATTGCAGTAGAGTTGTATTTTGCTTAATTTAACGATGTTTGTCATTTTTTGTCCATAAATGACCAAACTTTGCACTGCACTCACACATGTCATTAGCAATACATGTTAGGTCAGTCGGATGAGTGGTTCGAGAGTTATGCGTGGGACACACAGAGTGACACACAGAGTGACACACAGACAGACGTTCCTTGCATTAATAGATAGATATAATAATTCTAACACTATAGATCAGTCAAAAGTGTCTTTGTGAAACCGGCCGCTGAGTATGCTCCAGTGATTCACCTGGTGTATTGCTATTCCTCTTGCGCTTGTCTAGCCTGGCATGTCAGAAGCTTGTATACCATTTTGATTTGATGGGCCGTGTTTCTACCTAGCCTGGAAGTCAGGCCGAATTTACCCCACCCACTAAATTTTAGGATGTCAAATGCCAAATGCCTTAGTCATACGCGTCGATTGCGATGGGTACGGTGAGGACGTGTCCTCATCAGATTTCGTCATGAGTCATTTTGTCCCCACCATTTTTAAAAAAAAACCTCAAGCTCAATTTGGCTAAAAACTAAAAAGTAGCCTAAAGTTCATAACACATGTAATTCTTAAGCGACAGATGCCAGCAAATCCACAACACCCCCCGGGCAGGTACAGACAGCCGTTTTGCTGGCTACACGCTTATTCCCAACACTGGACATTATCTCGTTCAGGCCACACCACACACACAGGTACTAAATTATCATTCAGTACATTAATGACATTTGTAAAAATTCTTGAAATGGTTGACATATGAACGTCAAACAGATATGCCAAAAAAGCAATCGGAAGGTTAAGCCTGATCCTCATTAATGACAACAGTAGCTGGTGGAAGATAGTGATGTTTGCCACATTCTTAAGCAATGGCGTTACCAGATCAATTATTGCCATAAACACTTTGTAGTTGGGAAGTCCTGTAAAGTTTTTAAGTTTGTCAGCATTTTCAAATGTGCTCTGTTCCAGATCTGAGGGCTTCAGCTTCTCTTTCAGAGCTAAGGTCTCATCTCGGAGTTGCTGACACTCAAATTCAAGTAACTCAATGTAGTCTGAAGTAGGGTCTGTTTGGCACATTGCATCACATTTGCCACTGATACTAGGCTCTTCTAGAATCGTCTCTTCTGCAATGCCCTCATTTACAATCTCCTCTTCAGCCTCACATACATTCATCTCATCTGCCCTAGCAGCTTCACATTTTGACGCTTCCTGCCGTTTCTTCTTCTTCATGGCCTGTCTGATCTCATATTTCTTCAGGCTTCCTAGGGCTCGCCGTTTTACAGGAGACTTGGTGTGCGCAAACACTGACGGCACGTAATCAGGGGATACGTCTTGTGTCCTGATAAAATAAATCAATAAGTCGGTCGTCAACTGCCATCCATAGATAGAGATATTGACAATTGACATTGTTATTATTACTGTTTATTATTCCATTATTGTAATTATATAATTGATTGAATGACTTTATTGTTTAACTACTATTCCCCTATTTAGTCATTGTTTTATTTCCATTGGATTGCTTATATTGACACTATTTATTGTTTAAGTAGCTATTCTCTTTAGTCGACACTACAGTATGCAGAGGCGTCATGCAAGCCAAAATTCTTAGGGGGCACAATCAGCGACGTTGCAATAATTTCCGACGTAGTTTTATTAGGCTACTATAAAAATCCCAAAATCCCAGAATAGACCAATTAGGCTATACCAGTTCACTTTGGAGGAAGTTGAATAGGCTATTTGGTAGGCTACTATTACTCTGTGGCTATTCCTTACGTTCACCTGCCTTGCTGTTCTATTTTGAATCTCTCCCGTTGGGGAAGACTATCAAATGGCTTTTAAAATTCACAAACTCTGTAGAACCTAACTCCACATTACGGTTTCATTTACAATAGGATAAATAGGAACCGACTGTATTGCTCACAAACAGCCTATAGGCCTACTGTAGCCTACGAAAATTTGAGCTGCAACTTGCCTTGGCTTTGACTTCACCTGCCAACACTAACGTCAACGCATCCCTGAACTTGAAACTCTATCTCTCCAATCGCAACAGCCTATATGCTTTCAATCACAACGAGTTCTAGCCACGTTCAAAGTGGTAGATAAAACAGTGCGATTTTGGAGCGTTTGGTGAACATTGTGATCATCACCAACATTTCCAGGTCCACAAATAATTCCGCTACATTTTACTGTTCAAATTGTAGCCTAACGTTAACTGTAACAGTTCAACATAAACACAACAATGCGCGCTCAACGTGCGTGTTCGTTTCTACGGGAACAGTTTGCTACAGACACCAATTTTAGGAAAAGGGCTGATGGCCGGTCTTTAGGTATAAGTTTATTACACATCCAGAAGCATACATTTGAGTCGTTATAGGCGCTAGAATGGATTATTATGGAGCATAATCGGAGAGTTATGATTAAAAAAAATATCAGGGACGAAAAATCAGAGGGGGCACGTGCCCCTTTACTTCAATGGGCATGACGCCACTGACAGTATGATCAACTGCTAAATTTAATTATTGTGTTGTTTTGTTTGTGTCGCTTTGGGCAAAAGCGTCTGCTAAGCACCATCATCATAACCACAACCATATTAAATTGATTTATTTATTCAATGACTAGATCAATCAATCTATCTATCTATCTATCTAAGAATTCGCATTACAAAACTGCTGCATTAAATAAGAGATGAGATGAATGTATTAGGTGAGGCTGAAGAGGAAATTGTAAACGAGGGCATTAGACGAGCCGATTGTGCTGCATTAAGCGAGTTGTGAAGGTCTAACTTGACTGCTTACAGATTGGCGTCAAATCGTGCTCTCTCAACGATCAAGGGTGGGCAATGGAGTACAGGACAACAGCACAGTAGGCCTACAGAGACTGGCATATGGGCTAATGTTATGAGAGTATTAAAATACAGGATATTTTACTGGAAGACAGTGGGAACAATGCTAAAATACGTGAAGCCCGGAAAAACTGGAGGGTTGACAGCTAGGCTAGCTACGTGAATGGGTACGTAGCGTACTGCACAGCCCTATCACGCTAGTTTTGGACCATAACACGTTTATGTTACAAAATGAATAACAGTTTGACGGGCTCTTTATCTGGGCATGGATGATGGTATGATATTACACATATTAACAACAAGTAAGTGGGAAATACATAAATCTTACCTTGTAAAAAAATGCTCGCTGCAAAGCCTGGAGTACTTGGACGGCTGCCAGTCCCTTCGATTGATGGCAGCAACCCATTGCAGCTTTCTCTCCTCATCAAATGGTATTCGATAAAACGACATATTGGGTCGTTACCTTGTCTATTGGCACAGCCAACCGCACAACAAGAAATAAGTATTACGGTACACGAATACGGACATGAAAGCGAAGACGAATACCTACGGGTTGCTTACTGCCTGTCTACACTAACGGCGTAGCGATCCTTTTGCCGTCCGTCATGGAACTCATAATTCGCGCGAAATAGTGCCACGTCACTGGCAAGGGGTCAATAACACTGTAACATTGGAATACGTTCTAGGTTGGGGGAGGGTTGGGTGGCACGTGTTTGCCGAATGTTACCACAGTGCCGTGTGGGAAACGCACATGATTGGATGATGTCATCTCACTGATGCAGGTGCAGCTCAGCCTCAGCTGACTATGCTGTTCATTTCACTTCTCAAACTCATTCTCCTGGCATCCTGACTGGATTGTTTTGTTCGTATTACTGCTGGACGCAACATGTTGAGGAGGTAACATATTAATTTATTCTTGACATCATGTAAAAACTCCTTTCTTATAGTTTTGACCAAGAGCATGTTAGATTGATAGCTTTCAGTAGCTAAGTTCTGTCATTGACGTTAGCCAAGAACAGCTTCCAGAAGCCAAGTAGAACTAGCTGCTAGCTACAGTAAAGTTGGCTTCGCCAGTTTACAGTCGTACGTGAGTCCCCTTCCACTTTAGTTTTATCTCGGGGCCCGAGGGGACAGTTTTGGAAGTTGTGGCAATGTGTGTCTGACTCACTTAAGTTGTAACATGAGGGGAAAGATACCCGTTTTCTTGTTAGTGCTAGCTAGCTAACGTTAACGAACCAACGTTAACGTTCGTTGTAGAGCAAACAGTAAGCCAGAGACTAGCTGTAGCAAAGATCCTTTAGAACGCTTTATCAACAGTCTCTGACTGTAGTTAGCGTTTCTACCTTACTACATCTTAGCTTAGCTGACTCAGTTCGCAGTATTGTAGCATCTTCGGTGTAGTAGAGGAGTTCAAATGGAATCCTCTACTCTACCCTCGGCCAGTGTGTGTTGTATTTTTTGTTGTATTGTTAAATGTATGGAGCTGCGGCATTTGCGTGTTGTTTTTTATGAAAACAGTAAATTATAAGTTGTTCTTGTCAAACCAGGTAGGGTCAGACAGTCGATCAAACGTGTGAGCGAGAGAGAGAGGAGGAGGATAACCACTTGTTATGATGGGTCAATTGCTGTGTATATTGCCTTTATTTCTGTCACTGATGCCAATCCAACACATTTTATTATGGTCCTTTATACCAGCCAGCCAGTGTTGAGCTTCAGACCGGCCTTTGTGTGTGGATTGAACTGAAGAGGTGGCCAGATCTGATCAGGTATGGCTGTGAATTCAGCAGATTTTAAATTGTTTGCAAAAGAAAAATTAAGTGCTGCTTTTTAATTAGGCTACTATTTCTAGCAGAACACGAAAAGCTCTAGTGTGTGTGTGTGTGTGTGTGTGTGTGTGTTTTTATTATTTAAATGAATTGGGGGAAAAAACAGAAAACAGAAATTAAGTGCATGTGTATTTAACAGTTTTTTAATGATTGCAAAAGAGAAATGAACTACTGCTTTTTAATTTTCTATCTATCGCAGAACACAACATGAACTTGTGTGAGTGACAAGCTGAACAACTGTTTACTAAGAAATATTGCCTTAGAATGTGCCAAAGAGATGTGAACGCCTCTCTGATGTACCAATGAAGGCCTCAGCGATTTGTTTTCTGACAATATTTTGCAGTTTTTCCCTGTGGACGTGGCAGACTGATACGCTGTTGAGCCGTGACTGTGACATTGTGGAGCGGAGCCAGGTCTTCAAATGTCGCAGGGCACTGAAACTCCGCTCAGCTTCGCAAGAAGACATAGGCACCATGAGCAACAGCCTGACTAGAGCCTCCACTTGGTGAAACAGCCGTCTCACCTCTGGCACCATGGTCTTCAGGATCTGACTGACCTCCTGACAAGAACGGAACTGGTAGCTTGCTTTCAGCATAGCCAGTTGCACTTGCAGCAGCTCGGCGTCCAACTCCGGTTACAGCTCCACTGCCTTGCTGCCTCGTACTGCCTCGCTCAACTCTCCTGTCCGAAGGAGTTCCTCCAACTTCGCCGGATAGCCAAGGCTCTCTTGGTCAAACCTGGCATCCAGCTGAGTGACGGCTGTATCAGTGGCACAGAAAAACTGTACTCGGAAGTACTCTTCTGCAGAAGACAGGATGTGGCTGTTTGCTGGCCCCCCACATCGGTTGGATGGTTTCCTTATATGTGGCAGCTTTATTGGCTCAAGATCTAAAGACGAGGTGAATTCTACCACTCTTGAGTAAAGACTCATCAACGAATCGGTTGTTCTCATTGCCACAAATGCTTTCTTGGTGCAATCGACAGCCTGTAACATCCCGCTTACTGATACAGCTCTCCCTTGAAGGCTCTTATTGAGACCTTCCAGCTTTAACAGAATATCCTGCCCCAGAACAAGGCCAAGGACGGTGGTGCCTTTGTGGAAGTGGTCAAGAAGGCCTCTTGCTCGAGGAGCTAAGACGCTCCCTCTATCAGAAGCCATCTCCTCCAGTGCAGCCAGGACCACCCGTGGCTACGCCTATGGTACTGGACATGCCGCTAAAGACAGATGCCGATTCCAAGTGTTCCTGCACAACTGTGTTGAACTCCCCACAAGAATGAATCAACTCCACATAATTGCCCCTGAGCTGCCAGCTGCCTCGTTGTGACCCCTAAAAGCCTGTTCTTGTCGTGCAAGGTAAAGAGATCCAATGATGAGTCTTTCACTCGCGCATATGCCTGCTCACTATAGCTCTCTCTATCTCCCTCCCTCCGAGGTAGCTAGACCCTAAGATGCTTCTCCCTAAATGAATGAAAATTGGTGTTGGGTCGACATTTTTCATCCTTCCCCTCCCGTCGGGTCAGGCTCATATCGCAGAACGCATGCCTCCATTTTAAAATAACATTTCTAAGTAGCATAGGCTACAAAATGTAAAAACGAAATATAAAAAATTAAGTACTATGAAAAAGTTGAAAGTCAAGTTTGCTTAAGATTTGTTCAAGAACTCTTCCAGAGTTTTTACCTCAAACAACACAAATCAACACAAATAAATGAACAGATAACTCAAACGTGCTGTATGACATAATGAAACAACTACAGACTGTCAACAACACGGTCTGACACGAATGACGCATGGCTTAGTGCAAACTGAATTTATGACCAAACGATTTGATTCGTGCACGAAGTGCCATCTAGCAATCATTATGTGTAAGTAACAGCCTCCCATTCTAAGGACTCAGCGGTCTTTTGACCGCCTCGCCGCGCTTTAAGTAGTTCACACCAGCACGGCGCTTCTAGTAGGTCATCAAAGCGGTCAAATGGGCCCCGGCAGTGGCGCGGCTGGCTGGGACGCCTGCACCGTACGCCGGCGACCCGGGTTCGATTCCCGCCCCGTGGTCCTTTCCGGATCCCACCCCGACTCTCTCTCCCACTCACTTCCTGTCATTCTCTCTACTGTCCTGTCCATTAAAGGCATAAAAAGCCCAAAAAATAATCTTTAAAAACAAAAAAAAGGGGTCAAATGACCGGGGCGCGGCGTTTCTAGGTATAAGTGGGTCAGAACGGCCCGGCGCTTCTAGTGTTAAGAACATCCCTGTTGCTTTGTACCTGCTCGTTATGCCTCCTAATGCTTACGCTTCTTGCCAAGTTCAAAGCCTCGTCAATCCTGACACGTCCAAAGTATTTAAGTTTAACTGCACAGTCAAAGTGACTTTTTGATTTACCATGTCTTTCCATGGCCCGGCACAGGTTGGTAAGGTCATTGAATCCAGAACTGGCCCAAGGATTGTTCAGCGAGTCCTTGTCAAAAAGTAGACATGGCCAGCAAAATAGCCGTTGAAGTTTAGCACTACCTACTAGCCATTCTGTACGTACATAATTGTCCGTATTAAAACTCCTAAAACCTTTGCCCCTTTCAGAACGAACATCTAGTTCTTCCATCAGATTTGATTTGTAGCTGTTGTTGAAATGGAAGTTTAGTAAAACTAGATTTGACTAAAAACAATATGGCGTATTAAATTGATGAGAGGAAATGTTTTATTAGGAATCAGTAGCAGTTACATTGTAATACATACGATAACGTTATGTGAGAGGACACAGAGGAGAGAAAAGGCTGCTGGCTTCCCTCTGTACTGTGCTGACGAATGACAGTTTGAAACTGGCCGTGGCGAAACCTAATTTGTTTGGCTGATCATTCATTTTTGTTTGACGTTGCTTAGTAATAAGGACTCCAATTCCGGCTGGGTGCCACTTAAAGACGACAGGAGTGTGTAATGACCTACTTTGACCACATTCACTACTATTTATCGCGGGGGCGCTGTTTCACTCATTTTAAAATATCAAACGAGAGACCGGAGATATGACAGCGCAGCACAACATTTTTTATTTTATTTTTTTCGTCAGGTAAGAAAGGGGAAGCATGGCTTCCCTTGGCGTCTGGGAGAAAACGCCACTGGTGTGAGGACCGACTTGATGGCTGGTGTGCGCCCAGTCCATCTTGTGGCACACAATGGCTTAATTGTGGTGAACAAGCCATTTTCAGATATGGCTATCTGTTTGAAGATGGTCTTGAACTTCCCAGACTGGCCAAACATACAACCCAGGTCATGGATCCACTTGAGGGCATCGCTCACAACTGGTGCAGATGAGGAGACTGCCTGAGTGACCAGGTTCACACAATGCGGCCCACAGTGGACAAAAATGGCAAGCGGCTGTACTCTGCGGACCAAAGCTTGCATCTCAGATATGTGCCCCGACATGTTTGCCGCTCCGTCATATGTTTGGCCACGAAGACCCGAAAGTGGGAGGTTGAGACAGAGTAGCACATCGGAGGCAATTTTCTAAAGATGTACTGCAGTTGTGGAAGAGGCCTCATACATCCCCACAAGCTCCTCCGTTGGCTCCAGGTCTTTGTCAACGTGGTGGAGGCAGATTGAGATCTGCTCCGTTCCACTGATGTCCTGGGTTCCATCCATTATAAGGGAGTACTGCAGTACAGGTAAGGCAGAAATTTCTGCAGCAACCCCCCTAATTATGGTGTTTCCCATAATGCTTAATAATTCATTTTGTATGTCAGGGCTGGTGTAGGAGTAGTTATTCTTCAGCCAGCTTGCCAGGTTGGGGTCATCCTCTGCCTTATCTTTAAGATAGGTCTGGAAGTTTCCCTCCTCGCTGGAATGACCTCTAAGAGCCAAGCCCTGTTTGGAGAGATACCTCACAGTACCTACAATTTGTAAGAGCGCAGACCTGGCTCCCTCTTGAGCACTTGCTGATGGTATGCATAACTGCATTCTTACAGATTTCGGTAGATGCGTTTGTGTGTTGACCGCTATATTGTGTGCATTGCTACTCTCATGCCTATTGAAAGCTTCCCTACCCCTTTTCCAGTTTAAGAAGCCTGCCAATATGAAGGCTGGTTCAGCACTTTTGGCCAAGGTGGGGGTTTTCTGCGCAAAGGTATTCATACAATGGATACACAAAACCCCCTTTCTCTGATGGCTGTAGTGTAGCCATGGGAACACTTCAAACCAGCTGTCCTGGAACCATAGTGTCTGATTTGGGAGTATTTGTGGCTCAATATCCCTTGCACTAGTCTGGTATGTGCAGTCCAAAGGATGTTCGAGGTGGATTCCCTCATCCATACTATTGTACATTCTCCAACATCCAAATTCATTTAGTTTTAAAATAGGAAAGCTATTTTTTTAAGCATGCTAGCACTGTGTGCTGCTGGTAACTGCCATAGACTGTAAATTATAACTAGCTAGATGACTAGCTACCTAGCTAGCAAATAACCTTGTCGGTCAAAAAGAATGACAGGTTCATTTTAGCCGATAAGATACCGGCACACTTACTGTACGTGTCTGCTTGGCTTTAAAAAAAACTCTGATGTCATGTCCACTTCTTTTTGACATGATGCAGAAGTATAATTCACTTTTTATCTATCTACTATCGCGCTTATTTTTTAAAAATAATCAGCAGCGTAGCGTAGTTGCACAAGGCCCCGGTGCAAGTCTGGCACTGGACCCCCCCCCCCCCCCCCCCGCTATCTCGACCCATCCCTGTATATCTCAAGATACACACCGACCGACCACAGAGGGAAAGAACGCACGCACGGTCATTATTACATGGACAGCGACTATTTGCGTAACTTGCACACAGCCTACGATCAAAAACAGAATGCATACAAATTCATTCAACTGAACACACCACGTTCCCTTGCAGCACAACAATGGCCTCATCAAAGAACACACTGAGGACGGCTTGACGCCGAAACGCGTTTGTTATAATTAGCTAGTGAGTGCGGTTCTTTTGCACATTGGAATACGATATTTAACTCGCACCCGAAGAAGGAGATATCTTGGAGTTTGAGCGCGCCTCTCTCTGCAAACTCATCAAAGAACAAACAGACACAAATTATGGCACAGCGGCCATTTAACTAACCTGTTCGCCGATCAGTTGCCGTATTAGCAAAAACCCCTTGGACTCACCCGTCAGAAGTGTAGGCCTACTTTGCGTGTCTTCTGCTCAGCAAACTCGTTCACTATTGTGGTGAAATCCAATTTCCTCGCCCTGTCATTTTCGATGGAGAGTATGGCCAATCCACTCAGTCGCTCCTGACCCATGGCACTCCTCAGATTTGTCTTTATTAATTTGCTGACTTTCCACGACTTTAGTAAGAGTAGTAGCCTATAGCCTACCTGTTTACATTTGCTAGCATGTGCAGCAGCCTATGATCAGAGATGACGTAAAAACGTTATGACTGGACTACAGATTTCCCAGCAGGCCATGTTAGAACATCTTGTAAGTTGACGATAAAATAATCATTAATGGTATTAGTTTTATTGATTAATTTTGATTCTAACATTGAAATGTCATTAGTAAAATCAAAATGATATGGAAAGTAGGAGAAAATACAAGAATTGGGGAATGGATAGGTGCCACCATGAGACCAAGTTGTAGGAGATAGTGAAGGATTTAAATAGCAATCAGTTCGCCCTCTTAACTATTTAGGAAGAGATGGCGTCATTGATGACGACAGTTGACTTATGTCGCAAAGCTAGGAGGTGCAGGGCAAATTCCGAAATGCAAAGGGCCCTGCGAAGCTCAGGGGCCCCGGTGCGTTGCACCGGCTGCACCGTCGCACGCTACGCCCCTGGTCGAGAGTGTATGTCCCCTCTGCGCCACCGTAGATTTTTCTCTTTTGAAAATGATCTGACAGCTTGATATGGACAGGATCAAGGCATCGTATGATCAATCTACCTACACTATGTCTGGGATGAGCCGAGGTATCATAGACAAGCAAGTCATTTTAGCCTGTATACAGTATACAGTATAGGCTATAAAGCACCATACCAGGTTGCGTGGACTGTAACAATCAAAGTGATAACCTGTAGAACAAATGGTTGTACACAGCATGAATCTGCAGACCACTGACACAAAGGTAAGACGTGATATGTTTATTACTTGTGATACGCTGGTATTGTGGCTAGGTCTTGTGCAGTTGCACACAAGTGATCGCTTTTTAAACTCTTCTCTTGCAACTCATATTAGCCTTTGCCACCAACTTGCAGTTACGGTTCGTACAGCGAGCATTGGTATAGTGGTGATTGTGGAGTCAGTATCTTGTTTAATTATTGCCTGAATCTGTTGCTGAATTCGGGAATAGTTGTGGTGATGATGGGGATTGCATGCTTTCAAGTTTTGGTCAGAATGCCTGATGTAGATTAGATGGGTGCATTGTTGTGAACTGAGAGCAGTCAGCTCATGGTGTGATAAAGCATTCATCTGTGTGCTTTTCAATCTTAGCTAAATTTGTTGTGCAGAACGTGTGTTGTGTGTAGATCTGGTCAATTGTGAGAATTAAATAAAAATGTTAGCAAAAGGCATAGCCACACATTTGCCCACTGACTTCAACACGTAGCCTATGCAGGCCAGGCCTATTCTCCTTTCGTAGCTCCTCTGAGTCGATGTCACGTCATGTCACATTGTCAACATGGTACATGGGTACATGAAGCAGAACATAATGGGTCATTATGTCTAATGCTTTTTGAAAACGTAAGTCTTTCTTCATCATAAAACGTGTCGGACATCACATTTTTGTATACATTTTTATTCATTTACATAAGTAATTAGGACAGCGTCTTTCAAAACATGACCTGAGCAAAAGATGAAGAAAATGAATGCGTCATTGTACCCAGCACTTCTGAAAATGCACTTCCGAATGCGTTTCTGTCCCCAGCACATTTCAAACCAAACTGACGCCCATGGCCTTAATTCTTGTTCTCTGTGCTGTCAATGCTCAACTCAAGTGCAGCCCGGTGACGTGGACAACTCTTTGCTCACCTGTACATCATTGTATGTAGCCCACTCAAGAGATTGCCTCGTACACATCTTAAGTGGGCATACAGACTTCTAAATGAAGTGGGGTACAGTAACTGTAACTGTAAGTTCAGTTCAAGTTGGTTTCCAGGCCAGAACTTGTCACCTTTCTCTGTACTATTCTATAGAAACACATGACACAATTATCAAGTCCTTGCTTTCCAGAAGCATTCCATGAAACTTTAATATCAAAAGGAAATATGGGGGGGCGCTGTGGCACAGCAGGCTACAGCGTCCGTACCATCTACGGGTCCGAGTGCCCACGGGGACCCAGGTTCGAATCCGGCCTGCGGTCATATCCCGATCCCGCCCCAACTCTCTCTCCCACTTGTTTCCTGTCTACCTCTTCACTGTCCTATACTAATAAAGGCAAAAAGGCCAAAAAATATAAAAAAAAAAATTTAAAAAAAAATATGAATTTATGCAACATTCATATCTCTACACAAGGATCATAAGCGTTTTTTTTTTTTAAGTTTGTGAAACGTCATGGTCTTATTCTACCTCTTCAACTTATTCTTATATCCTACTACAGACATCTGCTAAATCGTGACATTTTTGTGAACAAAGCTGTGTGCATTTTGCCATTAGCTACCAGCCACTGTCTAGGTGAGAAGAAAACTAAAGTTCTATATGACCACACCCCTTTCAATCTGTTTTCACACTCTTCTCAGTTTCACTAGCAGAAGTACCCAAAGATCATTTTAGCCAACAGAATGGACACTAAATGACCTCTCAAGACTCTAATTAAACTGTCGCTATACATTTTGTCTGGGTAAGAGAGGATTTCTGTCATCTTTAATTAATTGTGACATTGGAAAGAAAGAGGAAACATTATCAGTGGACACTCACTGTGCAATCAAGATCTTGTCGCTTGTCTGAATTCCCAGAGGCGGGTACTGTTCCTGGGCCCGATAAAAGCATCTGACACTAAGGAGCTTATTTTCCCACCTCGCTCTTTCCTTTGAGCATGAATGTATGTATTTATCATTAGACTCAATCTGACATCTGATGGATCGCTACTGTAAACTTCTATTCCTCAATGCCTTCCAAAACCAACCACATGCATACAGAAAAAAAACTAGGTTGGTGTCATTACATTATTATGAATGTGACTGACAAGTTAAAACATGGTAAGACTTTCTTAGACTTTTTTAGAGCCACCTGTAACTATCTATACATTCTCATGACTGCATTCACCAATTATTATGATGTTACTGTATAAAGCCCAATTCACACCAAAGATTCCTGACGTGACAAGACTGAATTGCAGCAGTGTGAATTAAATGTTGCACGTAGTTGCAAGCCTGCAAGCCTTAAGGCCCGAGTATGCTCGCGCGTCTGCGTCACTGGTGAGCGCGTGACGAGAATTGCGTCATTTTTACGGCATGCGTCGCGTCTTTGAGTCGACCAAAATTTAAGACCGCGCGTCTCTTTCACGCGTAGACTGGCATGTGTGTAACGGAACTGCTGTAAAGACGCCGCTCCAGTAGGTGGAGCACGTACAGAAATAACGCTTAAAACGCAGCAAACAGAGACAGAAGAACACTTAAACTGGCGTTTCCTACACGCTAACGTTGTTATATGATGACAAAACATTAGTCTTTGAGTATTTTAATAGTCAGTTGTAAACAAAGACCTCCTATGTAATCCAAGTTGTGTAAATGGACTGAAGTTCGCTCTAAATATATACTTTTATCGATTATGCTAACCGTTAGCATCTCTATGGGATTTCTCATACACATTAGCAATAAGCTAACCCATTAGTTTAGCTGTAACTTGGAATGCTAACCTACGCGTGGTGTGCTGTGCCTGTTCTGGTGGATGATAAATGGAGAGATGTGAAGAACCAACTCATCAAACTTTTCAGCAAACATGAGAAAGTACTCGTGGTGCTTCTCCTCATCTAACAGCTGCATCTTTTGTGTATTTTGTGTGGAACACTCCTTCCCTGGCTCTTCCTTAGTTCAGTGGTCGCACATCCTGACCTAGAGTATCACAGTTAATTCGTAGTGCGCCGGCGCTAATCTTGATCGGCTGGCGCGCATTCAGGACACAGACGTTGGAGTATGCCTCTTATATGCGTCTAAAATGACGCACGTCAAATGTCCAGTGCCGCGTGCGCGTGACGCAGACGGAGGAGTGTGCTAGAGCCTTTAGACTGTTGTTGTCTGAACCCTACTTAAAGGGATATTCCGCCATTTTTGGAAATACGCTCATTTTCCACCTCCCCTCGAGCAAAACAATCGATATTTACCTTGTTCCCGTTCATCCAGCCATTCTGTGAGTCTGGCGATACAACTTTTAGCTTCAGCTAGTGTTGTTTTTGGCGGCCTGTTTTGGTTTTAGTTTTAGTCTAGTCTTTGTGTCAAGCTGTCATTTTAGTTTTTATCAGTTTTAGTCACGTTCATACTCTTTTAGTCTAGTCAAGTTTTAGTCGACTAAAAGTATGAGCATTTTAGTCTTATTTTCGTCTAGTTTTAGTTGACGAAAACTAATGACTTTTAGTCTTGTTTTAGTCAATGAAAATTGGATTTTAGCATCTTTTTATTAATGCAATTCTATTTTAAGGGGTTGTTCCTCCATAGACTGGGTAAGACTGTTTTAAGTGGCAGGCACTATAGCACCAGCGAACTCTGAAACTATAGGACTGGATGAAATGTGCAGATTACGGTCTCCACTGATAAATATCACACTGGCTAACCTGGAAATGAGGTCCTATGTCCAAAATTCTGAACTACCCCTTTAATAGGAAATGATACATTTTGGTTAATTTTCATGGATAAAAAAATTACAAATATTACAGGTTACATAGGCACTGAACATTGACAGTGGAATCAGGTATGTTACACAGAGTTTGGTCTCCCCCTGTCACCATGAAAGGACTATTTGGAATATTCTGTAGACTTGCTGTTCCTTTTCTGAGAACAATTTAACTTAAGATCAAGTTGTCCTTAGGTTATTGAATGCTGTAAATGTGGATGCTATTTCACCATTAACTAGGTAGCCTAAGCGTGGTTACACACAGTTGTCATCTTAATGCAGTGTTTTGTAGCCTATAAAACGCATTTCACGTTCATCACTCAGTTTTGGTAGGCTACAGGCTTGAGTGGTCGCTGCCCCTTTAAATGCGTGGGACTTTAAATTACGTTTTAACTCCATGCTGATTTTGTTGATGAACAGCACCGTCTTTGATTCAGTTTTTCTACCGTTTAAATAAACAACACACGCGCACTTGTGTGGTTGGTAAGGAATTGTTTTCAATAGTTTTCTTCCAATTCCCACACAACATTAGATAGCCTACTAAGCCAAGGTTCCATTAAAAATGTGTCTATGATTAGAACTTCGTTGCTGATCGGTGGAATAATGTTATTATTGTAGGCTATATGATAGCGCCAGCATCAGCTGGACAGAAGCTTAGGCTACACACAAATCAAATCTGCAGTTGCCTGTTAACATTTTCATCTGAATTAGATCTACATGCGGAGGTGAGATAAGTAGCCTAGTGCAAAGTTGAACTGAGAGAGTTGCCAATCTAACAGACTGAACGTAGCCTATATTTCTTAGCTTCTATTAGCGATAACGATAGGCTATACATCTACCACTCCTTTGCTATATGATCAAATATTATCAGATGAGTGACAGAAGCACCGGATATGACCAAGAGGCCCACGCGAGAAACGCTGGTCCTCTGGTATGATAATCAGACTATGCAACCTGATGCGCCCCTGAAGTGAGACGCAGGAAACAGAAATACTGCAAAATAATAACACACGACTAAACGACACAAAATAATGTTATAACATTCCTGTCCTTCTGGTCTTCGAAAATGAAGAGAGATGTTAGCATGGTTTTTATTTTGTAAACCACATTTAGTCTCGTTTTTATTCGTCAACAATATTGCCTTATAAATTTAATTATAGTCATCGTCACATGGCCAGCATTTACGTTGCGTCTCGTCTCGTTATAGTCACGTGAAAAAAGTTCGTTGACGACGATATTTAGTCATAATTTTCGTTGACGAAAGCAACACTAGCTTCAGCCTAGCATAGATCATTGAATCGGATTAGACCATTAGCTTCTCGCCTGCTAGCTTCATGTTTAAAAGTGACTAAGATTTCTGGTAATTTTCCCATTTAAAACGTGTCTCCTCTCAAGTTAGAAAGTGCAATAAGACCAACTGAAAATGAAACCTGGCGTTTTTCTAGGCTGATTTGACATGGAACTACACTCTCATCTGGCGTAATAATCAAGGCAACTTGCAAACGTACCATAGGCGCAGTGATATCTTACGCAGCATCTGAAAATAGTCCCCATAGACAACAAGCAGTAGTAGTGCCAGTAGCTGCAAGTTGCCTTGATTATTACGCCAGATGAGAGTATAGTTCCATGTCAAATCAGCCTAGAAAAACGCCAGGTTTAATTTTCAGTTGGTCTTATTGCACTTTCTAACTTGAGAGGAGACACGTTTTAAATGGGAAAATTACCAGAAATCTTAGTCACTTTTAAACATGAAGCTAGCAGGCGAGAAGCTAATGGTCTAATCCGATTCAATGATCTATGCTAGGCTGAAGCTAAAAGTTGTATCGCCAGACTCACAGAATGGCTGGATGAACGGGAACAAGGTAAATATCGATTGTTTTGCTCGAGGGAAGGTGGAAAATGAGCGTATTTCCAAAAATGGCGGAATATCCCTTTAAGCCGCAGGTTGAACCGAAAGTGTTGAGGCAAAGAAAGAGTAAAACATTTGCAAAGTTAACAAAATGAATAAATGTGATAAGACACAATCCTTGACTGTAAAAAAAGGGTACAATCATGGAGGTGTGATAAGAAACAGGCCATGTTGCTTTCATCACCACTGTCTGTGATAAAAGTTGTACATGTTTGTCTTGATTGGCATTATGACCACCCACGTCTTCTGATCATCCAAATGCCTTCAACATGAAATACAGATCACATGTGAAGTAATTTGTTTCTTGTTAACTTTCCTCTGTCTTCTCCTGAGACCCAAAAGTTCAGCATGTATATATATAATTTTTTTCATACCTTTGATAATGCTGTAACCATGGTTACCACCCATGAAAGAGCTATTGATGTGCTGTTTTTTTCTGCCTTTTCCATCGCTTCTGTCCTTATGGTAGACAAACCGTTGTCACATATGGTGAGTTTAGGCTGCCTTCAGTTTTTCTTCTCTTTTTTTGCACACTGATTCACCAATTATGCAAATATGCCTTACATAACTGCCTCCGAGATGTATAAAATTTAATAACTGCCTATAGAAGCCGACGATGTCTCGCTGGGATGTGGGGAAGCAGGAAGAGGCACAAAAAAAATAATGGAATTTGTGATTTCTTCTACGTCAATGGAAGCAGAACATCCTTGTCAAGCTGTCGGGGAACAGGCGGAGTGGGCGTACATACATCATGTCGCATTAATAATTAGTGGTGGCCACTGTGTGTCGGCACTATACGAATGGGCTGCAACATGAGTATTTTCGCCCAGGGCCTTCTGGAGAGTGTATGCAAGTCTCTCACTTGCTTTCTTTTAAAGAAAGAAAGGAGGCTAAAAGGAAGAAAAGGGGTAACATGGGGACACAGCCAGTGAGCTTTTAATCTTTTGTTAATAAGGGAGTTTTGTTTAAAGTGTGTGAGTGTAACGGGTGCTAGCTGGTTAGCTATGCTGTGGAACGTTAGTAAACCTCACTCCCCGACGCTTCAAGAGCGCTGCTGGCATGAAAGCTAGTAGCCTGGGCTTTTAGCTGGATTGTTAGCGCGCTCGACTCCCGATCCGAAGTGCTGCTGTCTCGCGGGTTCGAGTCCGGGCGTGTGCAGGGCTGGACCATGGTGGTTCCACACAACGCAGGTTACATGAGCTTTAATCTTTTTGTGAGATTAAGAGAGTTCATAACCTAGGAACGTGTTACGATTACCATGACTGCCATTTCGTATCATTTCACAGATATTATTACATTTTTGTTCACTAAGTGGGCACTCTTGTCCACACTGAGTAAGAGTCAGAAAGGGCAACAGGATCCGTCTCATGCCTTCTCCATGAACCCATTCACCATTCACTACCCAAACGCAATGCTGAACTTTTTGGTAATGATTTAGCTGTTAATCACGTGTTACCAACATGTTTTATAAAGATGTGACTTTTCAGACTAAAAATTGCTCCTGTATGCTACCTCGTGTACTGTACTACACGAGTCATCTTGAAAGTACTTCATCATGGTGCTAGTATCAGACACAGATCCCGACATGAAGTCTGCCCTTTCTCTATTCCCATCTCAGGCTTCCAGTTGCGGCAGAGCACCCCAAATTTCAAACTTTTAAATTAAAGGTCACATCGCAGCGTGGCCCTTGTAAATATGATTTCAGGTATTTCTGAATAGGCATTTCGATAGTATGTGTGACCTTTTGAGGAGCCACGCTTCTGTTTGTCCATGGTGCACAGTGTATCTCTGTAGATCCCTATTTCAGCAGTCTATTCCGTTTCACCTTATGCCTTCTCTTTAGGGAGCACCGCTTTGTAAAGGTCAAGTGCTACTTACAAGGGATGTTATTTTGTTCTACTCTGTTATCAAAATCCATGATGTTTTGGTAATTCTCAGTGATATTGCACACTATATTATGTGGCTTTGAAATATTAGTATATTTTGCCGTGTTTTAATTCTAGCTCAGCGAAACGCAAACATGTATTACTAAGGAGTAATTATCATGTTGTGAGCTTATTTACACTTTTTGTACATTAAGCATGAGAACTGAGGCATTGTAATTCAGGCACTGTGGCCGTCAGCTTCAGTGTCCAGTGATGTCATCTTAATTTCAGGAACAGTCTCTGGCCATGTTCTGCCACAAAACCTGTTCAGTTGTTATAAAAGTTTCTCACACTCAGCAGGGAGGTGTTGAGCAAGCGGTAGGGTCCCGACCACATATAGGTCAAGTGCCATAGGGTACATTTATTTTTATTCTGACCCCCATTTCTCTCTCCAACTTGCTTCTTGTCACTTTTTACTGTCCGGTACAAATAGAGGCCAAAAGTGGCAAAAAATGTACTTTAAAAAGTGACCCACCCTCAGACTGGACGCGCCATTCAACTGACCAATATGAGTGCCCAGGGAAAGCCTTCTGTTCACCTACCATTGTATCTCAGAGGTGGTGCCTCCACTGTTGACCTGAAATACCCTCTTAATATTCCAGTCTAGGTCTGAAACTCCACCATCTAGGCAAAGGCATAGAAAAAAGCATAGAGTATCTCTCTCAATGTTGTAATTGTGACCAACTTCACCCCTGGCCCGTTTTTAGTTCAGACACCCGTTCAGAGTCTTTAGTGACCATCAGAGTCCCTAGCAACCTTGACGAGACTGACGAGATAACAGTGCAATCGTGGTAGACATACTCCTGAATCGCTAACGTTAAAAAGTTGATTTTCACAAAAAGATCGTTTTCTCCATGTTTTGGTCAAAAACAGGTGTTTTTAGCAAAACTAACCCATGTTCTACTGACGATTACTAAAAAACGGAAAACGATAGAAACAAACCGTTTTTTCCTGGTGAAAGAAGAGAGTCTAATCTTTCATTTGGTACCTTCGGTGTTTACATAGTCATAAAGCTCACCGTTCGGTGGATCTTGGAAAAACAGTGTAAATGCTGTAAAACGTCTGGCAGTATGGAGCGCTCTGCACTGAAAATCGCTAGCAGCCAATGAGTTAAAGTATTTTCAATGAAATAGACTAGGCCTACTTACGATCCACAGCAAAGGCAGCTGCAGCTGCCTCAGCCTCCTTCATCGCCTCAACATCTCTTGTCAGCTTTTGAATCATGGAATTTTTTATTTGAAGCTGATTTCTCAGCAGGCTGACATTTTGAGTCAGCCCACTTATTTTTTTCTTCTGAGTTTTTAAAGTTGTCATTACTGACACTCCAATTGCAGTTATGTCTGCCGCGATCTGTTGCCTATCTACTGCCGGGTCTTGGCAACGATACTGTTAAAAGGCAGAGGCAACCTAAAGTTAGATTATATAAATCTATTTGTAATACAATATTGATACATGATGAAATATAACTTACCACCAGCAATTCCAGCTGGTCTCTCAATTTGTCCAGCTGGACATCACCTATTTTGGGAAGCTTCGTTGGGGACTGCATATTTGCCATGATCTGAAATTGGAATTTAAATATCACCTTCCTAAAAATTAGCCCAATAAAATCTGCTAAAAAAGGCCATTGTATGTCAATTAAATGTAACATAACAGATATAAATAAATGACACATGCAAATATTTGAACATGTTTTTGTAACGTAAGCGATTTAAAATGTTAAACTCGCCCGTCCCCGTCCCCCCTCCAACCCGGTTACATGCTGCCACTCAGACATGCCACCACTACGACATGCTTCCATTTAGACATGCCTCTATTTCGACATGCTGCTATTTCGACATGCTGCCAATCCGACACATTTTAATACCCCCATTCCGACAGTTTACAAATCCTATTTTTTTCCAAGTCAATTTAACGGACCCTATGAGCCCGACGGACGCAAAGTGCATCAAAAGACACACCCATTCTTCTCTGTTACATTGCTCCGCGATTATTAGTCACATCGAGATGAGGCCTATATTGCATGAAAGGGCAGAGCCGGGGCTTTCCAACGAGACTAGACACGTGTCTGTACGATCAAGTATGAAAATAAAATATAATCATGAATTTAAATCAAGGTATATCATATTTACAGTCTATATTGCTCTGCGTTCACCCATGCAGCCACTGCTCTCGCTTAAATTACTCCGGGACCAGGCATCGCACAGACATGACACGCATATCAAATGAAAGAGGAGAAACAGAGCTTTCCATCGATACCAAACATATCGATCTTTTTGTGTCATACAAACAGACGAAGTGACAAACAAATAAGAATGTCATATAGTTTCGGCTACCGCTACTTTCGTTTGATTTACTCGTGAAACGATGGTCAAAAAGATATGGCTTGCATGTCAGATAAAAGAGGAGAGCTAGAGCTATCCACAGATACCAAATACACCTTCTAGGCCATAAAACAGACGAAGTGACAGCAAAATAATAACTTACTTCAGCTCCACTTAGTCCGCGAATAATGAACTTGCCATAACAGAACTGCTTTCACTTCCCCGAGTAGCGCACGCAACAGACACATAACCATATCAAGAAGTCTTCACAATAACATTTTAAATGTGAATCTATATTTTACACAATTGTATATTTATGACATTAATAGCCTATTAATGACCTCATGTCGGAATGGCACGTTGTTTGAAAAAAAAGTTAAATACCGCCACTGCGACCATGAAAAAAAAAAATGTCGGAGTGGTGGGACTTTTTCCCATAAAGAGACATGCCTCCACTACGACAATTGGACGTCAATGTCGGAGTGCTGGTATGTCGGAATGAACGGCGGATACCCTCCAACCCTGAGGAATATTCCAGACCATTAGCCACAGTATGAGAATGCCTCCTCTCAATATTCCATTGATCTCTATCCAATAGGACATTCATTAATGGGTCTTATCTGAGGCAGAACAGATCTGAAGGTCCATTGAGGGTCTGTTCTGATGAGTTGTGCTCAGCTCAAGTTTCTCACACTCAGCAGGGAGGTGTTGAGCAAGCGGTAGGGTCCCGACCACATATAGGTCAAGTGCCATAGGGTACATTTATTTTTATTCTGACCCCCATTTCTCTCTCCAACTTGCTTCTTGTCACTTTTTACTGTCCGGTACAAATAGAGGCCAAAAGTGGCAAAAAATGTACTTTAAAAAGTGACCCACCCTCAGACTGGACGCACCATTCAACTGACCAATGTGAGTGCCCAGGGAAAGCCTTCTGTTCACCTACCATTGTATCTCAGAGGTGGTGCCTCCACTGTTGACCTGAAATACCCTCTTAATATTCCAGTCTAGGTCTGAAACTCCACCATCTAGGCAAAGGCATAGAAAAAAGCATAGAGTATCTCTCTCAATGTTGTAATTGTGACCAACTTCACCCCTGGCCTGTTTTTAGTTCAGACACCCGTTCAGAGTCTTTAGTGACCATCAGAGTCCCTAGCAACCTTGACGAGACTGACGAGATAACAGTGCAATCGTGGTAGACATACTCCTGAATCGCTAACGTTAAAAAGTTGATTTTCACAAAAAGATTGTTTTCTCCATGTTTTGGTCAAAAACAGGTGTTTTTAGCAAAACTAACCCATGTTCTACTGACGATTACTAAAGAACGGAAAACGATAGAAACAAACCGTTTTTTCCTGGTGAAAGAAGAGAGTCTAATCTTTCATTTGGTACCTTCGGTGTTTACATAGTCATAAAGCTCACCGTTCGGTGGATCTGGGAAAAACAGTGTAAATGCTGTAAAACGTCTGGCAGTATGGAGCGCTCTGCACTGAAAATCGCTGGCAGCCAATGAGTTAAAGTATTTTCAATGAAATAGACTAGGCCTACTTACGATCCACAGCAAAGGCAGCGGCAGCTGCCTCAGCCTCCTTCATCGCCTCAACATCTCTTGTCAGCTTTTGAATCATGGAATTTTTTATTTGAAGCTGATTTCTCAGCAGGCTGACATTTTGAGTCAGCCCACTTATTTTTTTCTTCTGAGTTTTTAAAGTTGTCATTACTGACACTCCAATTGCAGTTATGTCTGCCGCGATCTGTTGCCTATCTACTGCCGGGTCTTGGCAACGATACTGTTAAAAGGCAGAGGCAACCTAAAGTTAGATTATATAAATCTATTTGTAATACAATATTGATACATGATGAAATATAACTTACCACCAGCAATTCCAGCTGGTCTCTCAATTTGTCCAGCTGGACATCACCTATTTTGGGAAGCTTCGTTGGGGACTGCATATTTGCCATGATCTGAAATTGGAATTTAAATATCACCTTCCTAAAAATTAGCTCAATAAAATCTGCTAAAAAAGGCCATTGTATGTCAATTAAATGTAACATAACAGATATAAATAAATGACACATGCAAATATTTGAACATGTTTTTGTAACGTAAGCGATTTAAAATGTTAAACTCGCCGGTCCCCGTCCCCCCTCCAACCCTGAGGAATATTCCAGACCATTAGCCACAGTATGAGAATGCCTCCTCTCAATATTCCATTGATCTCTATCCAATAGGACATTCATTAATGGGTCTTATCTGAGGCAGAACAGATCTGAAGGTCCATTGAGGGTCTGTTCTGATGAGTTGTGCTCAGCTCAAGTTTCTCACACTCAGCAGGGAGGTGTTGAGCAAGCGGTAGGGTCCCGACCACATATAGGTCAAGTGCCATAGGGTACATTTATTTTTATTCTGACCCCCATTTCTCTCTCCAACTTGCTTCTTGTCACTTTTTACTGTCCGGTACAAATAGAGGCCAAAAGTGGCAAAAAATGTACTTTAAAAAGTGACCCACCCTCAGACTGGACGCACCATTCAACTGACCAATGTGAGTGCCCAGGGAAAGCCTTCTGTTCACCTACCATTGTATCTCAGAGGTGGTGCCTCCACTGTTGACCTGAAATACCCTCTTAATATTCCAGTCTAGGTCTGAAACTCCACCATCTAGCCAAAGGCAGCATAGAGTATCTCTCTCAATGTTGTAATTGTGACCAACTTCACCCCTGGCCCGTTTTTAGTTCAGACACCCGTTCAGAGTCTTTAGTGACCATCAGAGTCCCTAGCAACCTTGACGAGACTGACGAGATAACAGTGCAATCGTGGTAGACATACTCCTGAATCGCTAACGTTAAAAAGTTGATTTTCACAAAAAGATCGTTTTCTCCATGTTTTGGTCAAAAACAGGTGTTTTTAGCAAAACTAACCCATGTTCTATTGACGATTACTAAAGAACGGAAAACGATAGAAACAAACCGTTTTTTCCTGGTGAAAGAAGAGAGTCTAATCTTTCATTTGGTACCTTCGGTGTTTACATAGTCATAAAGCTCACCGTTCGGTGGATCTTGGAAAAACAGTGTAAATGCTGTAAAACGTCTGGCAGTATGGAGCGCTCTGCACTGAAAATCGCTGGCAGCTAATGAGTTAAAGTATTTTCAATGAAATAGACTAGGCCTACTTACGATCCACAGCAAAGGCAGCGGCAGCTGCCTCAGCCTCCTTCATCGCCTCAACATCTCTTGTCAGCTTTTGAATCATGGAATTTTTGATTTGAAGCTGATTTCTCAGCAGGCTGACATTTTGAGTCAGCCCACTTATTTTTTTCTTCTGAGTTTTTAAAGTTGTCATTACTGACACTCCAATTGCAGTTATGTCTGCCGCGATCTGTTGCCTATCTACTGCCGGGTCTTGGCAACGATACTGTTAAAAGGCAGAGGCAACCTAAAGTTAGATTATATAAATCTATTTGTAATACAATATTGATACATGATGAAATATAACTTACCACCAGCAATTCCAGCTGGTCTCTCAATTTGTCCAGCTGGACATCACCTATCTTGGGAAGCTTCGTTGGGGACTGCATATTTGCCATGATCTGAAATTGGAATTGAAATATCACCTTCCTAAAAATTTGCCCAATAAAATCTGCTAAAAAAGGCCATTGTATGTCAATTAAATGTAACATAACAGATATAAATAAATGACACATGCAAATATTTGAACATGTTTTTGTAACGTAAGCGATTTAAAATGTTAAACTCGCCCGTCCCCGTCCCTCCTCCAACCCTGAGGAATATTCCAGACCATTAGCCACAGTATGAGAATGCCTCCTCTCAATATTCCATTGATCTCTATCCAATAGGACATTCATTAATGGGTCTTATCTGAGGCAGAACAGATCTGAAGGTCCATTGAGGGTCTGTTCTGATGAGTTGTGCTCAGCTCGATCACTGCTTGCCAAAGGCTTTTGCTCTGTTGAAGGATCACTTCTGCTGAATGGGAAAAGCAATCCATCACTGTTCTGCCTTTGGTTTCACCTGAGGGACCATGATTATGTTGGACACCATTGTCTGATTGAGCCAATCAACATAGAAATACATAGTATATGGATGATCTCATTCATTCAGGAGCAACTTAATGGCATTGTGTTAATTCAAAACTGCTTGGTTTTTGGTTTTACTTTTTTTGAGACCGAGAGAGGGAGAGAGCATGTATTACTTTATCCAAAATCCTGTTCAAGTTACTTTCTTCATTTCCTTCACTCTGCTCAAAGTTTAGCTGTGCAATGACAAAGAGAAAGACCACTGTAATTTAAGAAAATGTCAGTGTGTATTCAGAGAATCACAGCACAAAGACCATGCCACTTAGTTTCAGAAGCATTTTACTGCTCAGATGGAGCCGAGAATCTCACTTCACCACCAAACAATCATTAGGGGAGAACGAGTCCACTTCAGAAGACTTCATCCTCAACACGGTTAGTTTTCATGTGTAGACAGACCACAGCCACAGTCGACGCGGCCGACCGTAAGCTGTGATGAATGGTTCGGGCAGTATTTCACTATAGCTACTCTGAAATCCAATGCCATGGAAATGCCTTTCACTTGAGGAGCTGTAACTCATAGTGTGTTTAGAGTCATCAGCAGGCAGCCGCTGCCTGTGGGCCTGCCTAGAGGACAGTGTAGCAGGAGAGTGATGAGTGAACAAGTGCCCTGAGGAAGGGGTCATTCTGCTCCGTCCAGCAGCGACGGTTTGATCCTCCTGATGTCATACCGCATGAATCAAATCTGCATGTTTGGGAGATTACCATAATGCGGTCGCTGACGGCGAGCTGGCCATCAATCATATCTCCAAAGCTCCTGCTGGTCTGTGATGGTAATAAGGGTGACGAGCCAAGCTGGACACAGTGTTGCCATAGCGAATTGGAGGACCCGGCCACGGATGACGGGAAGCTTTGTGTTTGATAGATTATGTTGTGGTGTTGTTCCCCCCATCTAAGCTGAAATTGTCTTTGAGACGTGAGGGCTAAACATTTTGTGCAGACTACTCATTGTCCTCAAAGACAGGGAGATTTGGTACTGCACACTGACTCTTTTTGTGCATGCATGCATGCGGTGACAATTAAGGTATTACTGTAACAGTGCCAAGAAAATTAATGGCTGTTTGTTTTGAGGGTCATTGGTCCGTTCAGTTAATAGTGGACTGGACCAAGTTGTGGTCCTTGGTGTGCATCAGCCTTGACTTGGAAATGATCATCGTTGTAAAATGCCAGAATGACTACAATTAACAAGAATATGAGGTAAAAAAAGATGGACTTGGCATCTTGGCATATGTAAGAGATGCCAGTGGGGCAGACTTGATGACTGCCTGCAGTTTGGTCTTTTGTGTCCTGGGTTTTATGTGAATAAATGAGACATATGGTAGAAAGCAGCATGTCTGATTGTAGTGGCAGAAACCAAGATCTCAATAGAAGCTCTGTTTTAGTCTAGGAATCCATGTACAGTACAGGAAACATGGCCATGATATGTGTTGAGGTGTCATTTAGATTCATGAAGTGTCCCCAGCCCTCTTACATGTGAGGAGGACTGTGCATTTGGAAAGCAATGCATCACGATCCACAGGAGTATAGACATGATTATGAATTAGATGGCTCAGGCAGATGTGAGGGAGGCCATACATTGACTAATCTACAGCTAACTTGCAGCCATTGCTACAGATAACCACCATAACATCCTCCACATCACCCCGCTACCATCCTCCACATCACCCCACTACCATCCTCCACACCACCCCCACTACACCACTCTACATCACCCCACTACACTACTCGACAACACCCCCACTACACTACTCCACACCACCCCCACTACACTACTCCACATCACCCCACTACATTACACTACTCCACAACACCCCCACTACACTACTCCACATCACCCCCCTCACTCCACATCACCCCCACTACACTACACTACTCCACATCACCCCCTCACTCCACACCACCCCCACTACACTACTCCACACCTCCCCCACTACACTACTCCACAACACCCCACTACATTACACTACTCCACACCACCCCCACTACACTACATTACTCCACAACACCCCCACCTCCACACCACATCACCTCCACTACACAACTCCACAACACCCCACTACACTACACTACTCCACAACACCCCCACTACACTACTCCACATCACCCCCCTCACTCCACATCACCCCCACTACACTACTCCACACCTCCCCCACTACACTACTCCACAACACCCCACTACATTACACTACTCCACACCACCCCCACTACACTACATTACTCCACAACACCCCCACCTCCACACCACATCACCTCCACTACACAACTCCACAACACCCCACTACACTACACTACTCCACAACACCCCCACTACACTACTCCACATCACCCCCACTACACTACACTACTCCACAACACCCCCACTACACTACTCCACATCACCCCCCTCACTCCACAACACCCCCACTACACTACACCACATCACCCCCACTTCCTTTCTCCTCGTCACCCCGCACTACTATTCTCCACATGCATTCCTCTTTCACGGCTAGCAGCAACCACCAATTAAACCCGCAATCATTTATCCATGGGAGAAGGAGCTCGGCATCGACACAGGTAGCATCAGATGGTTTGTTTCCTAATGACTCTTATCCAACGAGGCCTGCCGCCCCGTTCCCTATGCCCCGATATAAGTGAAGCACTTAAGCACTGATGTGTCTAGCCATTAAAACGAATTGGCACGGAGCATTTAATTTCCCTGCTAAAGGAAGGATCTTTAGGCATCCCTGAGATAACCTGCGCATCTCCATTACACTGCGGTGTCACCCCACATCACCTCAGAGCAGGGGTACCTGGCATCTCCCTCTATAACAACAGAAATCAAACTCTGTGTGTGTGTGTGAGAGTGAGAGAGTTTTTATGAGTTAGTGTCTAATACACATCCGCTGGCAGTTGATGATTTGTGACAGACTTCACATACTCTTAGTAGTCATCATAGATGACTGATGTCCAATGATTCAGTGTCTTGTTATGATGTCTTTGAATCGTATGTCATAACAACTTATATGATATGCCTCTAAGGTACCATGGCATCATACATTTTATGGCCTATCATGACAAGTACTGAGAATGTCAATATTGCAGATAGCAATGCCATGTTTGTCACTTAGTTCTGTTCAAGCAAAGTGTTACCCTTGAGTTCCATAACTTTTAGAGCTCACTTATTAAAATCGATGTTTATTTTCAGGTATTCTGTGTGTGTGGGTTTGTTTATGGGCACGAGTTTGCCGGCACACTGTGATTTAATTTAATTTGGTTTTAGACAGCGTACCCATGGTGCTCAGAAGCCGCACCTCTGTTTGCCTTTTTCTTTCATTACCACAGTCTGTGGACATCTGGTCGATGTCAGGGAGATGAGTGCCTTGCCAACACACCATGCCCCACCATCACCTACCCTGTCACCTTTTAATGAATAGATTTCAGAGAGGGAGAAAAAGATCATCAAGCGTCATCACTTCTGCAGTTATTTAATCTGTGTCACGACTCAAGATGGATGACTAGTTTTGTGTGCAAAACGGGGGGGACCAGTGATATTTAAATGCATGGCTTGGCCCCTCAGTTCAGGTCATGTGACAGGGAAAATGTCATTACAGATGTGCCGTTGGAGACGGCTTGTGTTGATGTATGGGAGCTGTTTCTTTTACATTGGCGAGATGTGTTGAGGGAGAGGGGTAATTTCAAGGTCAAACCTTTTACCTTACACCCACATCTGTCAAGGGTTTGCTCATACAGTGGGATGAAGCATATCTCATCGACAGCATTCTAAGCTTTTGGGTGACTCTGAGAGTCTGTGTGAGGTTTGTGTGCTGTATCAATATGTTATGGGCAATGTCACCTTTTACATTTCTCTAATTGACATCATTTAAAAAA
The DNA here is from genome assembly GCF_963854185.1 of Sardina pilchardus. NCBI lineage: Eukaryota > Metazoa > Chordata > Actinopteri > Clupeiformes > Clupeidae > Sardina > Sardina pilchardus. The sequence goes on from NC_084998.1 coordinate 16,233,396, forward strand.
AATAAAAAAAAAACACTGTTCTATATAGTGGTGTTCCAGTGTGGGGTTCTGCTGTCACAGTCGGTCCTGTTTGGCTCACGTTGGCATGCAGGTGAGAGTCAGTCTCCCCACGTGTCCCAGCAGAGTCCAGCACTTCCCCCTGCTGGTCATCTTTGTATTCTTTCTGCCAAAGTGACCTCTCTCTTTCTCTTTCTCACACACACACACACACACACACACACACATACACACACACACCTGTGAAATTCAAGTCAGTAATAGATTTAAGAAGGAAAGACAGACTAGAGGTCCTAGTAAGTGTCAAGTTATCACAATATAATAACATCTTTAGACCCAGTAACAAATATACTTCAGTAAAGGGAATTCTGTCAGTTCATACCACTATGATTGGCATAACCTTTTCATAATTGTATTTCACCAGTTTGCATGTAGGTGCATATTTGCACGACATTGGTTATTATTGTTGTTTGTATTGTAGCATAGTGTCCCAATATGACTCAGTCTTCCTTATATGGATATTTGGTAATTAAGTCGATGCGAGCCTCTACTTATCCAGATGAAGAATAGCAATTTAGACTTACCACTCACCACTAACTCCATTGTGTCTTAAGGGCAACAGTGGGCTGCACAGCACATGCACGGTGGCTGGCAGCATTTAATCACAACAGTGCATCACTGCATTCCAATTTTACCAACAAAATAGAGGGGGGGGGAAAAGACAGCATCCCGGCTGAATTGAGTTATTTGTTTTAACGGTTAGCCAACTGTATTACTGGAAGAGCATAAAGAGCTAACGTACACTAATGAATGTTTTGATATAGCATTATGGAAGTAATGCAGACTGTAGTGCTTGTAATTAGCATAGGGTCAGTGCATTAAAACCTAATAATCATGAAAATCCATAAGTGCTTCATGGCACAATGTGCACATTAAATTTCATAAATGCATAGGATGAATAAATCATACTTAGACCAAGAGGCACAGTGTGAGTAGAGTGGAAAGGAGATGATTTCAAGGAAAATAATTTCCTCATGTGACAAATGTATCCCAGGTCCATGTTTGTTCTTGTAACTACTTCACAGTGGTTTGAATGTTGCTGATACAGTATTGTCATCAACATTCTTGCCCTCATGCCCTAGGGAGCTGACATTTGACCCCTACAGCACCTTGTTGGTCTGGTGTGTGTAAGACAACCCAGGCTGTTTCTAAATATATTTCTCAAAGCTTTAAAAATGTGTTCTAACACCTTATCTTGCAAGTTTTTGAAGTGTTCTGTAACTATCATTGTATTTCTGGCATAAAAATGTACTCCATTGATCAGCAGGTACATACCGGTAATATTCTTGGGGTATACAGTATATGGTAAAATATACAAGTAGTTGGATCACTATAAATATCTATACTGTGCGCACCTGAATAAATTAAAGCCCTAATCCGATGCAGTGACATCTAATTCTATGATATGACGTCTGAATTTCAATCATCTCGTTCACCTCCCTTACCTTTGGCTACACTGTGTGAATTAGTCACATTCTGATGCAAGGTCCTGCTTTCACATTAGTGCATTCTCTCCAGGCTCTTGTATGGAAACAAGCCTCTCTCTCCTGCAGAATATGAATTTCATATCTGCATTGCAGCCTGCACAGTGCAGTCTCTCTCTCACTCTCTCTCTCTCTCTCTCTCTCTCTCTCTCTCTCTCTTTCATTCTTTCTTTCTTTCCACAGTTGTCACTAGGGCTTCAGAGGCAGGAAGAAAAACTGTTTGTTGCTTTACGTGTGTGTGTGTGTGTGTGTGTGTGTGTGTGGTGCTGACCCGGTTGGGGTCCAGTACGAGGTCCAAAGGTTCCAGAATCTGCATTGTCTGAGCAAACATCACTGTGCCGATTCTTCTTTCTCCTCTCCATGACTTTTAACTGCAATAGCAGTATGCCTATTTACAAAGAAAAGCATACAGTGTCTTCCATTTCAGTCATGACTTGTTTCATTCCAAATAGTCCTTGCCGAGAACAAGGGCCATTTTATGTATTTATCTCAGATATATATGAGTCATGTTTTTTTGCTAATTTAATATAGGGCCTGTTATCATGCAAAACACGATATTCATAATTTTGTATTCAAGAAACAAAACGGACCCAGAGCGTATCTCTCAATCAGGCACAGGTCACCAGAGTCCACAGACTTCATGGCTGATGGATGAGATTCATACAGAGAGATGCTCACTTTAGAAAGAAACTCGCCCTGAAAGCTGAAGTACCTATGAGGACACATTCACGTGCTGCACAGCTCAGTCGAACCTAAAATATGCTCACCATTTTCCTCAAGTATTTATTTTCTTTCTGGCTACTACAACAAAACCTTCAGGATATACCTTTGACAGTTCTTGCACAGTCATCACATAAATCTTCACATAAAAATTTGTTTAAAATAGCAAAAGCTTTCTTTTTATTCCTAGCCTATACATCCGTAAACTCTATGATTAAAACACCTCTATTTTCTTTTGACTTTCAATACATTTTTAAGAGATCCACAAATACTATGACATTGATACATATGCTTATATGCTCATTAGCCAACACCTGTTGTGTCCCTAGTAGTTGGAGTATTATTATGACTTTCACTAACAAGAGCTGATTGCCATTCACTGTGGCCATCTGCATCTCCAGGGAGTCTATTTTACCTTGTGCAACTTGATTCTTAATTGGCTGATTAAAAAGAAATCGATTGGAATGGGAGGCCTTGGTACCTTTAATTAGAGATATTCAAGGTTACTCCAAAAGCATTCAAGGTAGAACAGTTTCTGGGTGAATGGATGTGGACATGTTTGCCTCATGGAAAACAAAATGTTTTATTTCAGTGAGAATGGCAAAAATACCACAAAAATTCCTGCACATTCTGGATATGGTCAATGGCGTCTGAATACACAATATGATCTATCCTATTCAGTATGGCATCCACAGATAACCCATAGATCTCAGAGAATAATCATCCATCTATTCATTCCACATTGCTGAGAATTAATCTGAGACTAAAAGTCTGTACAGCAGAACAAGCAAGAAACCAGACGGGTAGACAACTCACCTTAAAGCAGAATCCCCCAAGGTGTTGTGAAACCCAGTCTGAGACATGACCTCAGTCTTACATCATCTATGTCTGAGACATCACCAAACTGTTGGTTCCTGCTAGAGGGAGCATGTCTTTGGGACGCTGGAGCTGGTTTGGAAATGCCCCCATCAAACGGCCAGCCCGCCAACAAGTTCAAGTAGCTGTCAGCAGCATCAGCAGTAGCGAGGGAGGGAGAGAGTGCAAGAGAGAAAGAGAGAGAGAGAGAGAGAGAGAAGCATGGCCTGAAGAGGAAGGCACTGTGTATGCCAGTGCTGATGTGCTGTCGGGGGCTTTGGCTTGGCCGGTCTGCCCACAGTGCCTCCAGCGGGAATCTTTGGGAGTGAGAGAAGAGGAAGGAGGAGACGCTACTTCAACAACACTGAAGTGGGAAAGCATTGAGCTCCTTTAGGCGCCTCTATAGGCTGGTTCAGTGTCACCCTCATGGGCGTCAGCAAACTCTGTTTGGTTACTCAGGATAGTGTGTCTGGCACTAAAAGACCCAAAGGTGTTGGTACCCCCAGAATGGGTTAAGTGTTGATCAGCTGATTCAAATAAACTAAACATAAACTAAAATTATGAAAGAACTAGTCAATTTGCTGTAAACTTATAATGATGACGCATTGTACATTAAGACTCAAAAAGATGAATTATTGACATCTAACCAGGTTTTTGTAATGAGGTGAATGGAAAGTGTTCTGATGACACCAAACTATTTCCGCCCCATCAAAGAAGAAACCAAGTCAATATAATGAGTGATTTTCTAGGCAGTGGCACAATGTTAAATTGCTCAAGTTTATGTTTTGCCAATGGAATTTAAATGTGAAATTCCAAGAAGAGTGCTCCAAGGTTCACTAAGAAGAAGAATAACTGTGGTTCACTGAAAACTATTGAACCAAACATATGATTTCACACACCTGTCAGTCTACAGGTAAATCAAGTTTGCATGGGTTAAGATGGCAGTTATCAGCTACTGTATACTGTAAGACCAGGAGAGAAGTAATCTTAGCTTTCTGTCAATGTCATGTCAGAGAAGAAGCCTCAACAATTTTATTTTCTCTCTCTGGTTCACCATCACACCATGTCTCCAGAATATTCTAAATCAGCAATCAGCATCACAATGTAATTATAAGCCCCCATGATTACAGAGGAGCGTAGAACGTAGTTTGCTGCTACACAGAATTCAGTCTTGATTGTTTTGGCAGGACATTGATTATTGCACAAGGTAAGTGACTGATGAACACTTTAAAACAGCTGAGGCATTAATCTTGAGATAATTGGATTGGAAATTAAGGAGACAGTTTGGCATTCTATCAACAGCATTTTAATCAGCTGTCTCCCTCTTCACTCTCTGTCTCTGTCTCTCTCTATCCATCCCTCTCTCTTCTCCCCTATCCATCCCTCTCTCTTCTCTAGTGTGAGTTCCTCATGGGGGCATGCGTCCGTGAATGAGAGGGTGGCACCTCGTCGAGGACCCGGAGTCAACAGGTAAAGTGGCCTCGTCACGATGATGAATGCCTCAATTACTTGTCGCAGTGGGACTTCGGTGTGAGAACATGTGTACGCTGCCAACTCTCAGCGCCATCATCTCTCAAGCATCATCACATTTGCTCATCTGGAGAGAGAGAGAGAGAAAGAGAGAGAAAAGAAATGAGGTCGGTGCACACAAGCGCACAATCCAGATCGCTGCCAAGAGATGGCTCAGGGCTGCCTTTACTGCAAACAAACAGAGGTATAGCAGTGTGAGATCTCAACATGGGGTGGGGTGCAGGGAGTTGGCATGTGATTGACATATCCTCAATGAGATGAGCTGCAAAGCACAAGAACGTTCATATGTCATTCAACAACTGTTACGTGCACTTACATGGAAGCATTTTCTAAATGTGTCGTAGTTCATTGTGCCGTGGGGCCTTTCTTGTCTAATTAGAAGCTGTAGTTTGTGAAAACCTGATCTTATCATTCCACTGTGCTTCAGGAGTGCGGAACATTAGTGTGATGGAGCAGCATTGATACTGTTGGCCAAATAAAGACATAATTGAGCACTTGACGTTCACAGAGAAGTATTTATTAATAGTGTGTCTAAGGTTTAATTCAGAGAGACTATAAGTGAAACGGTTCCACTGTTAAAACTCTGGCTGAGAATAGATAAATGACTGCATCTGACTACAATGTCTACAAGCACAACAGGAAACAAAAGCTGTGTTTACATTGCATTGCTGTTTCTACACTCACTATAACTCAAGGCAGAGTGCCTCCTCTTGGATTACTACCACACTGGCCACAAGTCAGTGTCCCAAAATCACACTCTGTCTGAAACCACAATGGCAAGAAACAGGCCTGTCCACCATTTCTAAGAAAATGTGCTTAGAGTCCTCTCTGAGTATAGAGAAGCTTGTTGTTGCACATGCATGCTGTCATAAGACTGGTATAACTATGTTATAAACAAATTGTGGAATTGACTGAATTGCCGCTTATGACCGAGTATTTCCCATTGTGGTCATTCATATCCAAAGATCATCAGATTACACTGGTATGTAGTTATACATGGACTCAACGAAGTCAACTACTGACAATTATTTGCTAAAATTCAACTATGACATGTTTATGACATGCCTATGTCTTTTATACAAGTGAAATGCTACCAAATAACATGTTTCTGAACTGATTTGATCTCTCTACAGTGAAGCCCAGCAGTGATTTTATGCTACCATAGATTGGTAACATATTTACATGCATAAATATCTTACACCCCACACAGAACACCTGGCAGTCTGGCTTGATGCGGATATGTTGTTGTTAGATGAATTTATTCCCCAGACGATTGATATGGAATGGACTGAATGGAGGTAGAGAAGACCTACAACTGTGCCAGGCATACTTCAGCCAAATGTGGAAATAATGTGGAGGAGAAAAGAGAGCGTATGGAAAACATATGGCCAACTGAGTAGTGGAGCAATAGAGTGAATAGAGCTCAAGAGTTGAGGGCTAACTTCTGCAATGAAATGTACTTTCAAAATACCTCTAAAAGCAGCGTCAATGTCATTGCAAAAATGTGAAAAAAGTTGGTCCATTTTACCCCCCTAATAGCCGTAGTCCCAGCGTCACTCAAAGTGAATCCCCCTTGATCGTCTTTTTAAACAAGGCAGTTTGGATGGGTGACGGCAACTTACAAAGAGACCGTATGAGACTGAAAGTCAATATTTTCTGATAAGCAAGCTGCATCTGTCCTCCTTTAAATGCAGTTGCTTTCTTGGAGATGGACAAATATATAATTTCAACTACAGTTAAACCAGTGCAATGTTTCTTTCATCCTTCCTATAGCCAGAGTTAAGTTGCTAGATGTTGGGTGATCATTGTGCACTTGAGAGGAATGAACTGGAGAATCCATTTATCTTTGCATCCATCGTTAGGAACTGTAATGTGATTGCTGAATTTAGAACAGTAACACATTGCATCACTGCATTACAAACACATGTAATGTGATTACAGTAATGCAAGGAAAATGTAACATGATTACTTTGTTATGCAACAGACTGCCATTTCTTTGGAAACTTTGTGAAAGACCTTTTGCCCGTTTCTTTCTTTCTTTTTTCTTTTTTTTAGGGGTCTTCGGGGAGAGGAGATTAAAGTTTGTCTGAGATCTTGGGAGATTAGAGAGGCATCATGTTTAATTGGAGATTAGAGGATGCCAGTGGGAATTTGCAATTAGTTTCACCAACTTTGGGCTGTCATTAGATGCACGCCACCTTCCTCAGTGCACTGCTTAGGTATTTACATGAGGTACCGTAGATATATTTGGGTTGTGGGGGAGAAGAAGAGTGGCATCATTCTCCCATGACCAATTTATTGTTGTTATTTTGCTGGCTGATTTTTTGTTATTCTGTTGATACTTATGTCAACACCAGGATTTAAATAAAACTGTGCTATTTCAGAAGCTGACCTTCCCTGGAGTTTCAAAGGGATTTATTAAGACATCATTCCTCATTGTCAACATACTCATCCTAAACGCTCCGTTTAATTAGGATTAGGAGACACACTGAGCACATTCTCAGTCCACATGGCAGTTTTAGCATACTTGACAACAGATCCCTCCTCGCCGGCAGTCATGCGTCCTCTGGTTATATTGTCTTATTTCGTCGTGTTTCATCACTTTCTCTAATAAATGCTCAATGTTACACATCAAATTAGAACGTTAGAGATACACTGCTCACAAAACGTTAAGGATATCTGGCTTTTGGATGACGTGTAATATTTCGGTTCAGAAAGTACATGTTGGAGATGTGCATTCAAAAGTTTAGAGAAGGTCACATTAAGTTCACCTGTAATGGTTATAGTAGATTTCAAGTTCATCCTGAAATTTCACCCGAATAGCCGGAAAAAAAAAAAAAAATCCTGTATATCCCTGACTTTTTGTGAGTAGTGTATAGTTGTCCGTGGCACCTTAGTGTGTTTATTGTCCACATGCCTGGTTCTGTTAATAGCACATATTTAGGTTACTTGACAAATATTGATTTGGAAGTATTCTAGCATACTAAGACAGTCTCTTCTTAATATTCACATAACTCAGGGAACAGGCTATGCAGCTGTTGCTTGCAACCTAATGCACATTTTCACAAGCTTAGTCCATAAATTCAAATTACTGTGAGTATTGAAGGCTGATGGAGCTTGCTTTATCTGCTTGCTTGCACTTTCCTGCCAGACGTCAAGGTAAAGACCTTGTTAGCTATTATTTGTGCTGTTCCTTCCAGGCCCTCTATTTATTTTTTCTTTCCTCCTTAAAGTTCTGGCACAGGGTGCATCTCCTGTAAGCAGCATCAGATGTTGGAAGGCCTTCAACTGATGTGGCTTCAGCCGTTGTTATAACAGATGTTCAGCTGATTCTGCTTTTAGCCCTGTCAATGCCATCTATCATCTATGCACTATTTTGGACCAGCCGCCATAGCGGTACATTCATATCACAAAGTCTATGTTTTTTTTTCTTTCTTTCTTTTGTCTTTCGTCTGTTCTCTTTCACTGCAAATCACTCAGGTTGTCACACAGACCCTGCATAGCATTTCAATAGCTCCAAGGCTTGTTCCCCCCTTTCAAAGGCAAACACAGACTGATTGATCGTGCGAGCCTTGTGTAAGTAAGTCGGAGGCACGTCCTCGGCTCGTCACATCAGAGTCTCATCAGAGTCTGGTTCAGCGAGCCGCACAGAGCCGCCGCCTGAGCCGTCGCTGCCGTGGCGAGATTGGATTCGGCCTCCTGCCACCGCTATACCGCCGCCGCCGAGGACACGGACACGCGCGTGCGGGGTGGTCGGTGTCACACCTCCCATTTCTCATGACTCTCTGGTCAGCGAGATGTTACAGAGGGGGAGAGGCGTGAGGAGGGAGGTGGGGGGATGCAGGCGTGTGGAGGGGTGAAACATAGATGTGATCACTCCGAGTTACTTCCAGCCTTTTGCACATGTCTACAGCGACTGCAATGATACCTGATGTGCGGTGGGGTCCGCGGAGGGAATGTCTCTTTGTCATATATGGTCACGAAGGCCCCAAGTGAACCTGCATGTATCCCTATAGCATATGAAATGTTCATGAACTTACGTCAACAATGTTGATGAGCTTCAAGATTTTTCTACTACAACAAGCAATACTAGAGCAACCAAATGGTTGATTCCATGGATTACAGTTACTGATCTTCTATGACACATGATCCATGTACACCCCGTAATTTCCTGTGAAACAACAATGCAGAAATCTACTCAGTATACCCTTTAAAAAACACATAGTACTCACTTGATTTTGCATAGTACGCACATAATCAAGGGCTGTACATGTGTAATAAATGTTTTTCTGTAATATCTCCATCTTTATCTTTCTCTCTATTCGTTCATTTGTCTTTGCATCCCTCTGTTATATTTTGGAGGGGGTCTGAATTTGCATCTGTCTAGCGCTTCTTTGTGTAAAAGTCAGCAGTATCAGCAGCATCTATAGGGAGATATCTCCGCTCTGATCGAGTTCCACTTCAACTGAGCCCGTGTCTGTTGTTTCATTAACAATGGTCTTCTCGTGCTTTGTCAGAGTTACCAGTTATTCCCGCGCCCCTGGGAGCTGTCGACCTAGAAATGGGTATTGTGTTGGCGACCGCTGTGGCAACCGAGCTTCAAAAACAACTTTTTGGATGTGTGTGTGTGTGTGTGTGTGTGTGTGTGTATGTGTGTGTGGTTTGTGCTTTCTGCTGAGTGTTACAATTCCCCCAGGTATGTCTTTGGAATGTAATGGTGTGTGATTGTGTGAATGACGGGGTGGTCGGCAGGTCAGTTTATCTTGACAGCGTGCCGGGGATAGAGAGAACAGGAGGGGATGTTTTGTTGACGCATCTGAGGGCTTTGTTGCTCTTCGGGTCCCCAGCACCAGCCGACGACAAAGCAAAAAATGCAGATTGTAAGTGGCAAACTGATGGTCTTTTGTCAATCCCATTAAGCCATTTATCTGCCGTGACCACTTCTCGCTCTCTCGGCCCTGTCTTCCATGCTCGCAAGCGCATTTTCCACCCCTCAAAAAAAAAAAAACAGCTCGACTCACAGGGTTCACCGTGGGGTGACGGATGAATTTAACAGTATGGTGCCAATTTATCTCCCCTTTTCCTCTCTCTCACTCACTCGCTCACTCGTTCGTCCTCTCTCTCTCTCTCTCTCTCTCATTCGTTCTCTCCAGCTCTCTCGCCTCTTTTGGTGATGATATTTAATGTTGGGTTCCTGTTGGACTGATGGTCGGCTGGAGGCTTTGTGCTGAGTTCCCAGAAAGCAAGCCCTGGGAGGCAGCACACAGAGCCCCAGGAGGCCCCTGGGACGCCCAGCAGGCAGCTAGGCAGTGCAGTGCAGTGCAGGCACAGCTGATGGTAGCTTCGCTTCCTCTCCTGGGAGGATTTATCCAACCTGGGCTCCGGGGAATTGAGATGCGACAGTCGTACGCTCACACATCTAAACCAGCATTTTTCTTTTTTTTTTACATGTCAAGGTTTGCCAAAAGTGGAAGAGAAGAGAAACGATGTTAGTGATGGTAATACAGAGATCTTTCCAATTAAGTCATCTAAGACAGTTTTTTGTTTTATTTGAGGGTTTTTTCCCCCACAGCACCAACATTCACTTTAATCTGGCTAATTATTAGGAACTAATCCTAAAAAACATATCTTTTTTAACATTTGGTTTGAAGTAGTAGTAGTAGTTGAATCTTGCACAGCGTGTGATAGTGGAAAGTCATATCGATGTGTATTTGGTGCATTTGATAATTAGGTGAATACACTGCTGTGGCACCTCCAAGCCAACAATCTTAGAAGAACAAAACTCACACAGAGGTGGATGTTTGGAACTTGGCTCAGTTTAGTTAATACCGATTCCGACTGAGTTACGGATTCTGATTCTGAGCTCTGTTGGGGGTTTGATATTCTCAGTGGCTCCAGATTGGTTCTGTTCATGGAATATCTTCCCATGAAGGAGCTGCTGCACAAACACCATGGCAACAAACGCCACGAGTCCTTCCACAGCATTCTAAAGTTGGCTTAGGCCCCGCATGCTCACTGCACTCATCCTGGCCGTGTTGTATAACCATATGTAAATGCTTCGTAAGTGCACAACTCCCCAGTGTGGTGTGTTACCCTACACACAACACAGGCTTTGATATGGCGTGTTGGCTATACTAACTTGTAGTGAACATCAGGAATCCCAGGAATTTTCTGTTTTGCTATTCAAATGAGCCCCCCCCACCCCAAATCCCCACCCCCTGTTTTTATTTTGAGACTAAGCTCTCCTCTTTTTGTCAGTATTCATGAATAATTTCTCTGCATGCTGAATCAGAATGTAACTTTTTTGATACCACAACAAAAGAAAAGACACCAGTTTCGTGTTGGTTTACTTCTGGGACTCTGCTACAACATCAGTGCCGGTTCACAGTTAGAACACAAAGTTATTCTTCCCTTTCATATCTGCTGGTCTCTAGTGTATAGCTTGTGTATCTTGGATAGGCCTATACATATCTTGCACATAAATCACAAACGGTGTTTAAAAGTTTCTATTTAAAGCACGTTGTACTTGTCTCTAGATTGTATTTGCTCATTTACTGAAATATGCAAACTCTTTGTTGTGTTCTATTGTTTTTTGTTGTTGTTGTTATTTTTTGCATTAGTCACATATGATGCGACGGTATCTAAGATACTAATTCAAGCTGTGAGAATGTCAAAGCATAGATGACACCACCTCCTCCAATATAGTACACATACATACACAACATCAAACACACACATTCACACACAAGACTCACACAACAACCAAGTGCTGAGCCAAAAAACGAAAGAAAAAAAAACTGGCTGAATATGAAATTATTACAGCAACTATTCATAGCACCTCCTCCTCATGCTTTCTGCCAGCACAACCCTTGGGCAAAGTTTACTCATGAAAGCAATTATTCCAATGCCAGGTGGTGAGAAATAAAGTGGCTTCAGAGATTTAGGGCCTTTAATTACCTGAATCTCAAAGCTACCTGACAGTATATTAGAATGCTGTGGCATAAGACTGTAGACACACACAGGTTTCGGCAGAGCACACAGAGAAAGACGTCGGTGGAAGAAAAAAAATCTCATTCTGAGGAAAGCATACAAATCTCCCAGCCTATCCCCTGGAATTAATATCCTTTTATTAATTCCCCGTATTTTAAAATGCTTCGTGCCACAAACACTGAAAGAAGTTATGTACACACAGGCATTACCGAGAAAGCCAGAAGTCTTATATTCAGTTTCCCTCTCATTCTATTTCCTTCTGTCCCACTTGCCCCTGACTGACTCTTCTAACTTTGTTTCTTTCTGTTTCTTTCTCTCTCTCTCTCTCTCTCTCTCTCTCTCTCTCTCTCTCTCTCTCTCTCTCTCTCTCTGTAGTATGCATGTATTTCCTTATCTCAGATAATAAAAAGACTCTGTGTTGTTCTGAGAAACAAACTGATCTGGGTATACTGTCATGTACCAGGGGAGGATAGCAACATCTGTTTTCGTCTCTAATCTGAACCCCAACTGGCTTACGAAGAACTAAAGCAAGACAGGGTCACAAATCACTGCCCCCACCTACAGTACATCCACAGAATGCACTGTTGAATATACTGAATTGTAGGACTGATGTAGCCTGGTCCTACCATACTCTCGTAGCCTACATTCATAATGTACAGAGAGTCTGGCCACTTTCCATTGCCAAGCGTGAACTTCCTTGAATGCGGATACTCTGTTGATGTTTAAAACGTTTGGGTCTGCCAGGCTAGGACTGAGGCTAGGCTGTTCAAAAGAAAGCAAAATAGATTTGATGCTGATAGTTGCCGGGCAACCTACTGTACAAGATTGCATGTCTTCAACGTACACTTAATCAACTCTCAAAGACTTACTCACTCACTCGTACACTCACACTCACAGTCTGACCCACACTTTCAAAGCAATCTCTTTGTCTCTCTGCATGGTCAGTTATGAACCTCTGACATTGGCCATTTAAATGAACCTTTGAGGGTGGCAAAGCCTTAAATATTCATGCAAATGTTCACAGGCAATCAGGAGTGATGACGACTGAAAGAAGCCAATGGCACTGCACCATTCAGAGGGACCCATGAACTGTAAAGGAGCATCATTGCTCTGTGTACACAGGTTCCCCTACGATGCTTCACAAACAAATCAGTGGAAAAGAGTTTGAACAGCAGCTGAGGAGCAGCTCTTTCAAACGTGCCATGCATGTCGACCTTGTTGACAGCTTGAATGAGAGTTCTCTCTCTCTCTCTCTCTCTCTTTATGTCTCTGTCTCTCTCTCTTGTGCGTGTCAGAGGTTGTGATTGCGTGACTGACCCTTACTGGAGAGGCATCCCGCGTGGCATCCCGACGGTGTGGAGGGGGAAAAAAAGAGCTACTATGGAGTCAGTCTTCTCTTCAGGGAGTCGTCTGGATAATTGTGAAAATATTGTGCATGGGGGAGGCGGGGGTAGAGAGAGAGAGAGAGAGAGAGAGAGGGAGAGAGATAGAAAGAGTTAGAGGGAGAGAGAGAGTGAGTGGTGAGTGTGTAAGAACTACATGCCCACATTTGCCTCACGCCTCATCAACTGACTCAGCGTTCACACAGCTAATTTCACCCACGAGAGAGAGAGAGAGAGAGAGAGAGAGAGAGATATGTGATGTAATGTTTAGAAAGGTCACTGTTGTGTTGATAGCCCAGTAGGATTCCTGTCACCGGCCACAAGCCATCAGAGCACACACCACCGCTCTCTATGCTCCAGCATCTTCTGAGATCCGTCCCCAGCCAACCACTCGCTTCTTTATTTATAGCCTGTTGCTACATCCTACAAGGTAACGGCAGCGCGAGCAACAGCATGCCTCCAGGGTGTGATTACTATAGCTCTTATATGTACCGTCTCTTATCGAAGATCAAGAGCCTCATAGGGCCTCTCCTTCACACACACACAAATAAAGACACAGCCAAAAAAATAAATAATAATAATACAATAAAATAAAATAAAAAAATCCCAGAGCAAATGAATATGTGAGTCTTTGATTAGATCCCCCTCTTCTGAGTTCCTCTCTATACGTCTTTGTCAGTGTCTGCAGGCTGGGGCCTTGGAGGAGATAGATGAACATTTTTATTCAATGCTGTCAGTGTGGTGCCGTGTTGTTTACTGGGATCAAAAAGAAAACCTCAGAGTTTAGCCCTCTTTTATTGCAGTTTATTATAAATTCATAATGAAAGTAAGATATCTTACATGCCTATTGTGGGCCTTCCATGTAGCTTTGATCCTTTAAAGTGACTATATCTGAAAGAGACAGTGGGTGATAAGGGCTATTAATTCCACACGTGTTCATGATCCTGTTCCTGGTGTTCTTTTTCTGTCTGACATCTAGATTGGTTCATAACATGGTGGATTATGATGTTACCTTTAATTACAAAGGGCCCTTAGCACTAATTATACAATTATCACCCAAATATGCTCAACATTTGTGCGTGCGTGTGTGTGTGTGTGTGTGTGTGTGTGTGTGCGTGTGTGTGTGTTTCACAGTGAGGTTAATCAACAATATGAATGTTCTCATTTTGTATCAGGAGGGAACAACAGTCACTGATTCATATGCTTGGAATATCCATGTTGATTGCAGTCATCAGGCAACACATATGTACTAGGCACGATTCAGCCTTTAGGTTGTTTTTGTTTACTTTCCACATGATGTTGTTATTCAAATATATGCAAATGTACTGTGTGGCAAACTATAAGTACATTAACAACTTGGCACTTGGTCTTTTCCACAAACAATGGGAATGTTCATGAGCCAATCTCTGCTTTATAATCACAAATCAAAAATGAAACAGTCGTTAAAGACTGATGAGCTGGCACTCACATTGTCTATCCATTCATTCCAGAAACATCTGCCTGTCTATCTGTCTGTCTGTCTGTCTGTCTGTCTGTCTGTCTGTCTACTCTTTACTTTTCTCTGGAACCGTTTGTCTGATCAACTTCATACTTGTTGAGGACACAAATAAGTGTGGTGTCCTGTACATTCAAGGTCCTGAATTTAAGGACTATTTCAGAGGCTCATCATCCTCATCAAAGAGCATTCAGAAATGGGCTACTCTGGCCAATTCAGCTGGATACAGTGGCAGATTGATGTCAAGACTGTTTTTGGGAAAGTTAGATACGTGAATGCGTCAGATGACAATGAATCATTCCACAAAATGGTGTTCATCACCTTCTCTATCATCAAGCGCTAAAGTAAACATAGCCTTAACCCCATGTCGAACACCTGTTAGTGTTGTCATTTTGATCTGTTTGGTTTTCCACACCAATGAATCTGATTTGTTAATGCTGGGTTTGCCTGTTCTGCACGGATACAAGAGAGAGTCATTTGTGCAGGTTACTGAGTTCAGCAAAAAGGATAACAATGTCATTATTCCTGATGGCACATCATCAATGTTTTGCTAAGATTATGACATTTAAAAACAAAACTGTCGAAGCATGTCACCTCAAAAGTACCCCTATGGCTACAGATTCCAGAGGGTTAACAAGCTTGTTCTCTCTGTGTGGATGTGAGACAAAGTACTGGTCATGTTGATCATTTAGAGGAAGGGCCTCTTCCCTGGCGAGATATTGATGGTATTTGAAGTCAACAGCCAATTAAATCCACTCCTGCCTTCAGTCATGACTGGCTAGAATACTGGAATAGAGGGGGTGGGGGGGGGGTTATGTTGAATCACTTTGCATTTTAGTTTGCTTACACTGTGTTTTTACACAATGAAACAGCTTTACTATACACTTCTTTGGTGCTGTATTCCCAGTCTCCACATGCTTACTTACACCTTAAACATACTGTTAGTGCTTCTGTGTTTTTGCCAAGCTTGCATGCTATTCACAATGTTGCATTATCTACTCAATTCTCATTGGAGTGAAGCTGTTTGTTGACGGACAAAAAGGCAATTTCTTTTTACACATACTGTACTACAGATGGTACGGGTTGAGAATGCTCCTTTCTTTCCCGCACATCGGGACTCCCGAAGCATCGGGAAAACTGCAACCGCAAGGGGGCAACATAGACCGCCCTAATAATATGAAGGTTCGGCTCATGGAAAAACCCGAGGACACCGCGCTGGTGACAAGCGGAGAAAAGAGACATGACGCTCGGCATGTTAGATTGCAGTTGCAGAGTTTTCGAATGTTTACAGCCTACCTCACAGCTCTCTCACTCGACGTAGCCTAACTCAGTCAGTCCAGCAGAGATGCCAGAGCAACGTTTTGGTCAATGGAGAGGGAGAGAAATGCTCCGCATATCCGTCTCATTTAATCCGTCTCATTTAATCATTAAAATGAAGGTGATGACTGGCGAAATTATAATCAAACGACGTTTCAATAAACCATTGTTGAAATTAATGAAAATGGTTTTAGAAGCCTTCAATTCAACCTGAAAGACTCGATAGGCAACCTTAGATTAATTCATTAATTCATTACGGTTACAAGACCGCATTTCCGTGAATAGGCTATTATTGTCAAGGCGAACACGAAAGAGATGGACAAGATGGACATTTAGGCTACATTTATGCTAGGAATTCTTAGAAATGTGTAGGCCTATAGGCTATTTTAAAACGGAGGCATGTTCATTTTAACCGGCGACGCTGGGTAGCTTACCCAGCACTTTATCACAGATTTTGTCCCCACCACTTTTGACAACTGAAAATAAAATGTATTTAACAGAAATATCTTGAATAGGCCTACATGCCTATCATGTCACTTTACTTATAACCGTAGGCTACATGCACGGAGAAGATCGCGCATTTTGTAACATTGTACTGTGACAATGGATGGTCAGATATGCGATAGGGCAGTGAGGGTGATTCATTGTAACCATCGACTAGTAGGCCTAGCTCCGCAAAAGAAGTTTCTAGCAACTTAGAATATATGGATCTCGTTATGCATGTTCATGTTGATTCAGAGATAGACATAGACTACCGTGGGTGCGTCAATATAACAGCATTTTATCATGTGGTGAATTAATGACTAACGTCAGTTTAACATGTCAGAACTTTTGATCGGCGTTTCAAGTGCATGCCGCGAATAAATGAACTCGACTGACTGAATCCTTTATATTAGTTGTGCTCAATCTAAATTATTGTCAGCAAGGATAGGTCATATTACCAAATGGCGAACCTCGAAAATTATTTAGGATATAGAGCCGTGTCCATTACGCATGCAGTTATTTTTTAGCCTATTGTTTTATTTTATATGTCGGAATGAACAGCGGATACCAGCTGGGTTGTAAAACATTACTGTATTCGTTGATCTTATCGATGCAGTCCTTGCGGCCACTTCTCCCCATCGTAGGAAACTTTCTGTTTGTTGACAACACAAAGGCCTTCACGTTGTGTGGCAGTGCTTGCTTGCCCTTCGATCCATCCCAGTTGGTGGTTTTGCACCTGTCCCTCCGAGTTATAGTCTATATGAGTAAGCGCTTGTGCTCTAACCGCATAATAAAAGAAGCACCTGCAGCAGTGCTTATGGCAAGGCTATTAACACCTGTCACTGAGCTATGGACAAGCAGTTATGCTCGAAAATTATCATAATAACAGACACACCTAATTGTATGGCTCTATGTTTAAACACATCAAATTAGCAAGCATTTCTGCAGCAACGTTTGCTTTCTTTTTCTGTCGGTCCGCGGTTACTTGGTCAATTGCGCAGCAAATTATCAGATCACCGGACCTAATTTCACTCCATGTCTTGCGGACCAGCAGCAGTCTCTACGTTTCGCGGCCCATAGTTTGAGAAACGCTGCATTAAAGTGTCATTAGGTTGTAGGCTATATGTTTAGTTATTTCTTTGTGTGTTTTTCATTGTAGTGTGTGTGCATTGAGTAGTTCCTTAAAATACGGAACAAAGAGCGTCCTATCTGTTCAACGGAAGAAGACTAACTATTAGCCTACTTATATATTTCTTATAACGAAACGCGAAGAAAAAATACGAGGACTGACCATCTCGTTTCTCCGCGTTTCCCCCAGTAGCCTACCATGGCGACAAAGAGAAATAAATATGATTTGACATTTAAGCTGATTGCTGACAAATTTGCCACACAATTCGGGAGAAGCAGCGGACAGGAGCGCCACCACAAGCAAGCACTTCTAGCCCAAATTAACATGGCAACGTTGCCTATGACTAAAGTGTCTAAGTAGGCTAGTCCTACTAATATTACATTTGATTGGTAGCATGTTTGTAGCGCGCCAGTTTACCCATCCCCTACATCAAAACAGCTTAGAATCAATCAAAGAATCAGCGGTGTCGGCGTTAGGCTGTAGGCGATTTTCTATAACCATTTTCATTCATTTCAACAATGGTTCATTGAAATGTCGTTTGAATAATTTCGCCAGTCATCACCTTCATTGTAATGATTAAATAAGATTAAGGAGTCGACTATTGACGGATATGCGGTCTTCATCATTTTGAAGTGCGAGATGAAACTTTCTGCCACCTGGTGGTTGTTTGGGTACATTGCCTTAGCCTCGAAAAAAATAAGCTTGACGGCCTGCGGGATCTCTTCGGGAGTCCCGCGGGAGAAGGTGCATTCTCAACCCGTACCCACTGTAGGTAGGAGTTGTGCTGACACAACACTTGAAGGTTCTCATTTTATAACACATGTATGTTTACCAAGAGAGTACAAACATACAATACTATATGTATTATTTGAAACACCATTGTAGAGGCTTTGTGTTATTTACACAAAAGGAATAAAATGTGCAATATAATTTATGTCATTGACAATATCACCTTCAGGGCTCTCTTAAGCCCTCAGAAGCACTACGGTGCTATCTTTTGAATGTGATAAAAAATGCCTATGCACAAATGATCGGTTCCCTGTAGAAAGCCGTGAGGTGAACTATACACCTGCATCGCTAGTGGGGACAAAAGCAAATATTGCAGCGTTTAAGTCAAGATTAGGTAAATGCGCAGCGTAAATTAGTATTACCAAAAGCATGTGTCCTCCTGCTGTCGTAGTGCCTTACGCGATCATTCCGCCTCGCTGGATGGCAGATTAAATTAAAAGCTGAGCGAGATTAATTGGGAGCAACGCTCTGTTTCATTACATCTGGTGTCACCTGGCCTGCGGCTTCTCTTGTTTGCGATGCTTCTCACCGCGTGTTGACTCTGCCGTCATTAGTGGCAAGGGCCCCACATTTTCTCATTCAATGTCAGACACTTTTCACACTTTTGATTATCACTCTGTGTGTGTGTGTGTGTGTGTGTGTGTGTGTGTGTGTGTGTGTGTGTGCGTGCGTGCCTGCGTGCATACTGTTCAGCGCTCTCAGAAAGGTTACTTGTAATTACGATGTGTTGTATCAGTTCAGCACGTAACGTGTTTGGCTTGCTGAAGTCACGAGGAGTCATCCTGGACAGCATGCTACTCTGAAGAGGATGCAACGTGGTCTGTTCCCGCCTGGGTAGTTAGAAATGAAATAACATCGCTGAGTATTTGAATGATCTTTTGTTGACTTGTTTGTTCCGGTTTCCAGGAGAAGCATTAATAATCGCATGACTAGTTTAGGATGGTGTTAAGACTATGAGAATTTGGTTTATAGACACTTGAGGCCAGTTTCTCAGACATGGATGAAGTCTAGTGGAGTATTTCATCGAAGTTATCTATGAGTCCAGTACTGGTCATACCCCATAGGAATCTGGCCCGTAATGTAAATCTACAGTAAAAAACCTGTAAAAAGTCTTAGATGTCCTACTTCCTTACAAGTAGGGCAGCCCTGAGGCACACATTACAAATCTAAACTGACCGTGTAGGTGGAAGCTCTGGCGGCATTTCGTAGAAAAGAAACGATGCTGCTCCCAAAATGCACATTCTTACCAGTGAAGTCAGCACTGGTCATCTCCTTCAATGCCAAGTCTGAGCAGACAGCAGAGATGGGAGTCCTGTGTCCCTCCAGAGGAAGGGGGATATTATTAATAAGAGCTTGTTTTCAGATTGTAGCTTCGCATTAGCGTCACTGCTCCAGCAGTAAGTCACCTGGGCCTGATGACACAGGGGGATCCAGCCCTGTGACGACAATGACCTTAATTCTAGCCTTGGAGGCCAGTGAAAAGACACAGATAGACAGACAGGCAGACAAACAGACACATGAATAGAGAGAGAGAGAGAGGAGGAGAGAAAAAGAGAGGGAGAGAGACTCATACAAACGTACAAACATACAAAGACACACATGTGCAATCCTAAACTGCATTACAGAGACTGACGTTCAATAGAAGTCTATCAATGTCAATCAACAATGGAAGATTTATTACCTGTTTGCCTCTCCATCTGTTGAGAAAGAACACTGTGTGACAGAGAGAGAAAAAGTGAGTGCAAGAGAGAGAGAGAGAGAGAGAGAGAAAACACTGCATTTTCAAAGGAGCCTGGTAACAACCCATCTCATGATAATGGTGAGTTTTAATCAATCATGCATCCAGCCGGAAAAAAAAAAAGTTGTAAAGAAAAAAGCAACAAAAAGAAAGACGGAAATAAGAACAGACAAGCTGGCGGGAGGCGGCCGGCAGTCCCCGCAGCGAGTAATAGATGCAGAGAGAGCCACTAATGGACTGATTTTCAGCGCTCGCAGTCGCCAGGGGCCAGGACTGCAATTTGCCGCCGAGGTTTGGGTGAGTCACGGCCGTACCTGGAACAGAGTGGAGGTCTGGCGCTGCCACTGCTGCCATCAGCGCCCGCTGCTGTCGCCACCGCCGCCGCAGAGCGCCTCATCATCCAGCCGCTCCCTCGCCGTGATCGGAATCCTAATTAGGTTCTGTTTGCATTTCAATTTGTGATGCATACTAAAACCTCCCACCTTCCTTTAGACTCGCTCGCTCTCTCTCGCTTTCTCTACCAGTCTCTCTCTCTCTCTCTCTCTCTCACTACTTCTACCTGTCTCTCTCTATCCTTCTCTCTGTAGGTCTGTCTACGTCTCTCTCTCTCTCTCTCACACACACACACACACACACACACTCTCTTTCTCTCTCTCTTGCTTGCTCTCTGGATATACCTCTCTTGCTCGCTCCCTCAAACATACATGTGCCCCACACACACACACACACACACACACACACACACACACACAAACACACTCTCTCTCACTCGCTCACTCACACCAAGTGTCAGGCCACGCAAATGAGTGAGATGTATTGAAGTTGCAATGCATAAAATAGCGTGATTAGTGGTGGCTCTTAAAAGCCCTGACTGCGGCAGAGGCCACCGGGACCGGCAGTGGCCTCGCTCATTATCCGCACCGGAGCCACGGATGTGTTTATGAAATGGCTTGTTGGTGTTTACGAGCTCGGAGAGGAGAGCGGAGAGGTGAGGAGAGGAGAGAGCTATGGAGGGAATCAGAGGCGCTGAACAGCCTTTTTCATTACGGCTGTATGGATCTCATTAAGCGACGGCATGCTGCACAGAAGCCCAGCGGTTGTGTTTATATTCCACTGCTGGAACAGGCCAGAGGTAATAAACAAAGTAAAGCTATTGTTCTGCTCAAAGCCATGGCCACCGGCTTGTCCCCCCCCCTTCCTCTCTCTCTGCTTTGGTTTGGACTCTCACAAGCTCACAGGTGGGCCCTCAGCCTGTGCCATTGACTGCTTAACTAGCCCTCCCTAATGGATCGTTAGCTAAAAGGCACTTTTCAGAGAAGATGGCATCTGGGCTTTTTTTTCTGTGCCATTAAAGTTGCAATATGTGTGACACGCTGATTGCAGGTGTTCAATTATATACATACAAAGATGGCTTTCTGTCTGTCTTGCTCCCCTAAACAATGTGCATCACTGCACTGTGTATAGTGTGTGTTGATGTGTTTATTATTAGCACCACTGCAGTATTATGTCTGTGTGAAGTAAGTAAGTGTGTGTGTGTGTGTGTGTGTGTGTGTGTGTGTGTCTGGAAACCTATCAGCACAGACAGAAAATGACCCCTTGTCCATCCAGAGTGGCCTCCCAGAGAGAAAGCCAGGGAAGTGGTAAGGGGGTTGGAGTGGAGTGCAGCTTTTAACAAACAACTGGAAACCTCTCGGGGCTCTCAACCTCAGAGTCTCGGCCCTCTCCTTGCCTGCAGCTACAGTACTGTTTGGATTTTTCTTTTTCAAGTTAGCGCTAAGAGCCATAGCCCTGCCAGCACAAGGCTTTCTCTTCCCTGGTATAGTCCATTTTGCTTTATTTCCTTTAACATGAATTACACAATTTAATTTTATTCTCTTTATGGATTGGTATGTAGATGACGAAAATATTTTTTGTTGTTCTTTTAATTAGAGTTTATGAAGTCTATTAAAAGGTCATTATTATTACTAGTAGTAATAGCAGTTAGTCTGGCTATCACCATATAAAGCTCAATATTAAGATTGAACATTAGTATGGGGAGTCTGCGCTTTATTTCTACGGCACAGAAGGTGTGATCAGTGGGCATCGCTCAAATGACTCCATACGCTTGGATAGTCCTTCAACCAATCAGACCAACGATCTGGTGCATCTTTTGGATAAGCTAATTTGTGATTGGAGCCAAAGGTTCTGGACAGGAAGCAGGGGAGATAGATGTGCAGGTCTCCAGCCAGAGCTCCAGTCGGGCGAAATCCAAATTCACCGGCAGGTCAGGCAGCATTCACCCAGCCTAAATAGTCATATAAAAGTAGTAGTAGTAGTAGTAGTAGTAGTAGTAGTAGTAGTAGTAGTAGTACTATTAATGTTTCTAAGAGTTGTCTGTCTTTCCTGTGTATCTTTATCCAGTATGTGAGTGCGTGTGGAGGGCAGAAAGTGCCTGTGAGCATTAGAAAGCAGAGGGAACAGGCGTGTACTGTATGCGTGCGCGCATGTGTGGCATTCAGCACAAACCTATCCATTCCACGTACAGGCTGACAAATGGGAGCTGAAGGGCTGCAAGTGACGAGGAGTGGCAGAGTCTTTTGTTATGACGCAGCACATCAGCCCCTACCTCTTACACCGCACATCACCGCAAGCAGGAGCAGACAGGCACAGAGAGAGAGAGAGAGAGAGAGAAAGAGAGGTAGAGAGAGAGAGAGAGTCACAGACAAATGGGCAACTGTGTGCACAGGCCTTGTACAGCAGTGACAGCGCTACCTCTCCCACCCGGGGAAGCAGGCCAGGCCGAGGCGGCCGCGTCTGATTCATCCCTCTGCTTTACTATAGCAGGCCACGGCTCTCAGATGCACTCTAGCAGATTGCTGAACTGACAATCATGACTCCCCCCCCACCCCCCCACCCCCCCCCCCCCCATCCTTCTGCTCTGAACATGGCGAACTGTCTGTCTGTGTACCATTACTAATGTATAACGAAATGCAGAGCAGCTGTATTTTTTTTGATCCAGCAGATTGAATTTTGTCGTAGCCAGATGAAGACTTTTAAGGTGAACGGAAAAGAAGAAATTAAGCCAGCTGAATTTAATCCTTTCAGTAATTACCTAATTGATATACAGTAGATGTTTAAAGCAAAGCAAAAATCACATATTTGCTCTCCTATTATTAATATTTATATTATGTAATATGTTTCATTATAGCATGTGTTGACAAACGCAGGGTAAGGTAAGCCTGGATTGAATAGGACTGAAGCTCTGGCATGTAGTTATTGCGTAGTGACTTCTTGCTGCATTTACTGTAATGAGATTAGTAGGAGGAGAGGTCCTGTCGTGCGGCGTTGTGCCCGCTGTGGCCTACAGGATGTCACACCTCTGTGAAGTGACGCTTTGGTGTCACGGCCCTCCACTGTGCCACCGTGACCCCATCATCTGGGTCACGCATCTCCAAAGGCGACCACATCACACGTCTCCTGCGGCGACCGAGGTGCCTCGCCTCACCTCGGCTGCTCGGCCGCCCACAGACGGCAGCAGACACGCTGACCTCAAAGCGACCTCGAGCCTGGGGGAAAAGGACAGGCCCCATGGGGCGCCACTGTGCAAACAGCCATGTAGGTATGTGAGGACAGAAAGAGTGCGTCTGTGTGTGAATGTGAGAGTATGTGTTAGTGTGTGTGTGTGTGTGTGTGTGTGTGCCTGTGCCTGTGTGTGTGTGTGTGTGTGTGTATTGTGTGTGTGTGTGCGTGTGCGTGCGTGTGTGTGTGTTTGACATCTGAGACCTGTGTGGAAACACGGGCATAAAAAGTAAATTAAACTGGGTTCAGCTCTCCATGAACTGACATTTGACAGAGATTGGAATTGTTGCTGAACTTTGGATGACTTGACACCAAGGGCACAGAGACCCTAAAGAAGCCATGGAGGGGAAAAAAGGCTAACTCCTCATTAACACTTGCCATTGACACTAATTGAAGGTGGTAACTTGACTTTCCATCAGTTGGAGCTTTTGTTACATCCACTGACATTTCACATTGCCAAAGAAATTTAAATATCTGCCTGAAATATGTACAGTACTATAGTGTAACATGTTGGCTGCACTCAATTAGTCATTATTTGTCTTTGTCAATTTGTGATGCCTTGTACTGTTTACTTAATTACTGTGTGTTGCCAGCCTGGGTGTTCCCATCCTGCCTTGCACGGTGACTTCATTCACGCTGCTAAGGCAGTCTGGAAACTAACACCCAAATTTTCACCTGATGTTGGTGACCAATCACAGAACAGGGGAGAAAGCAAGACCATGATGTGTTGTGTTGTAACACGGTCTCACACCCAACTCGTCGAACGAGGATGCACGGTCAAGCCCCCTGGCGTCAATATCGGAAGCCAAAGGTGCCCCTGCGCGTTCATATGCAACGCCAAGGGCTACCATAGACATCAATGTAAATCCTTTGGCATCTTTTACCTGCTGAATACCCTTTAGAAAAAAGAATCTTCATAGGATGTCAGACATGATACAGTTTGGTCAAAGATCGTGTCTATCATCATTTTATCATTTTTGTTTTATAAGCATTGACATGACAAGGGCTGTATTCTTTAATATGGACAATCATACTGCATGTCCCAGAGACCGCTGATGTGATTTGTTTTGAGTTCGCATTTCTGCAGCCTGAGATCTGACTTCATGTTCTCACGGATCATTTGAGTGGCAGAGAGTCCCTTCCCAAATGTTTTTCTTCATCTCGGATCAATCTTCTTGTAATCCCTCGGCAAAAATAAAACTCTCATCCAATCTCGTTCTCGTCCACCTGTTCCGTTCAAATACTTAAGCAAAAAATCATTCCCCCATTTCCATAAGAGCCAGACGATTCCCGGTGTGACCGTACACACAGTGCAATTAGCCTCAGTTAGTTATGACCCGCAGCTGTCTCCATGCTGGGCGGTATGCTCTGTTTAATGAACAAGATAATCATATGTGGTGAACTTCTTGCATTAACCTTGATTTCATTGGGTTGTACTCACACATGCAACGGAATTGGAATTCCCAATATCTGCTTTGCCCGCTCTCTGTTCTTGGCTGGAATTTAACATTAAGTCTGGGGGCCAGATTGACCAAAATTCATATGGGCTGTGTGTGTGTGTGTGTGTGTGTGTGTGTGTGTGTGTGTGTGTGTGTGTGTGTGTGTGTGTGTGTGTGTGTGTGTGTGTGTGTGTGTGTGTGTGTGTGTGTGTGTGTGTGTGTGTGTGTGTGTGTGTGAGAGAGAGAGAGAGTTTGTGTGTGTTTGTACACATGCATGTGAATGCATGGATGCATAGTAAAACTAGCATACCTCCACCAACACTGTCCAATAATAATCACAAGGTGTACATTAGATTTAGGCAATCAGATTGATCTGAAAATGCATGTCATGAGAACGCCTACAGAACATGCCATGTCATGAACTTCATAGGCACGGACGGATTTGGGATGAGACTGTAAAGAAATGCATTTCCTCAGTTTGAACAACAGAGTGCAAAACATGGTGAATGCATTATGGCACAAAAACAGAAAAAGTGAAGCTCTATCACAACAGCTGGCCTGTGAGTCCGATATGCTCCAAGATACAGTTTTTTACAATCACTTTGCTACTATTTTCAGAACCTTGATGTCATTTTTCACAACTCTAGACACAAAACTCACAACCAATGATCAAAATGCACATTTTCAAAACTCTAACCCTTTTCTCAATTGCTTGGATACAATACACATACAACTTAGATCATTTGTTCATTCAACAAAACTCACCTGTTCAATATGATACAACTTAACATCAAAGTACTACTATTTCAAAAGGCAATTCACACATTACATTTCAAATGAGCGTCTATTCATTTCCTTACAATGATCTAACTATCAATTGATACAACTGCTCAAAATGATAAGCAACTGTTGCATTACTCTTATGCAGTTGTATGGAAACACGAAACAGACACACAATCTTCCATGTTTACTGCAAATCATGAAAGTTTCAAGATACTGTAACGAGATTCACTGTCACCAATTAGCGTGGAGCATGAACCAATTAGACTACAATATCCATGGATGTAGCCTAATATTTTATATCTTTATATAAAAAATATACATTTTTTATATTTTATATTTTCATCAGGCTGTCTTTTCTTTTCTATTTCATAGCTAATTATTTTTACTTTAATTCAAATAAACCTATGTTGTGATTGTACTGTAGTGTTTTGCATCAATATATTACAAACTTTGATCAATGATTCCACTGTGTTTGTAGTATTCTCTCTACTACTGCAGTACTTTTACAGAGATGTGTTTACTGTACTGTTCCTAGTACCATAATGAAACCTGTATCACCTATTTTGTTCTACAATATCTAATGATTGTACGAACAATGACACAATGAAACTATCGGTTGCTTGTGATCGGGTGATCTATAGTTATGTTTCAGTGGTATTTCACAGTAAATTAGTTTTTTGAACCAATGATTGTGCAATTGCAAGATTTCTTTGAAGATGTGAATGTACAATCCAATGTTTTGAACATTAGAGGGCCTGTGTTACAAGTGATAACCGTTTTGAGTTTTGTGTCTAGACTTTTGAAAAATTACATCAAGGTTCTGAAAATAGTAACAAAGTGATTGTTAAAAACTGTATTATAGATTCGTCCTTGAACCATGCTTC
The DNA here is from genome assembly GCF_963854185.1 of Sardina pilchardus. Classification (NCBI taxonomy): domain Eukaryota; kingdom Metazoa; phylum Chordata; class Actinopteri; order Clupeiformes; family Clupeidae; genus Sardina; species Sardina pilchardus. The sequence goes on from NC_084998.1 coordinate 16,260,029, forward strand.
ACCTTTCCACCAAGTTTCATGAAATCAAGCGAGTAGAGTTTGTGTAATCCTGGACACCGACAGACAGACGAACAGACAGAGAAACCACATTGAAGACTGAGGTAACAAACAGAATTCTGTGTGTGCATGCGAGTGTGTGTGTGTGTGTGTGTGTGTGTGTGTGTGTGTGTGTGTGTGTGTGTGTGAGTGTCTGTCTGTGTGTGTGTGTGTGTGTGTGTGTGTGTGTGTGTGTGTTTGCATGTGTGTGTGTGTGTGTGTGTGTGTGTGTGTGTGTGTGTGTGTGTGTGTGTGTGTGTGTGAAAGCATTTGTTTCACTGAACCATTGAGGACTTCAGCATGACTGCACACCAATCTCACAGGGATTTGTGACCTGATGGGGACCTATAGCTAAGTCCCCATGCGTACAATCTGTGGAATAGATAGGAAATTGAATTCTAGAATGCCTGAGTGAAGAATCTCAGATGATCCCATAAGGTGGGATTTTAAGGAAAAAGTGAGTGCGGTATGTATACAGTAAGAACACCTGCCCCTAGTGGCAAAATGGTGGAAATGCAGCATTTGTCATGGTACAACTTAGTTACTTAAAACAGATGTGCCCTTCATTTACATTTTCATCCTCATTAGGATGGATATAGATCCACATAATTATGTATGACATATGTAAGCAACCCCATGCTGATGACATCATGTCCTCATAAAGTCCACTACACAGTTTTTCTTTGAGTAGCTTACAAATCGAGCAAACTTGATCTAAATTCTTACCTTGCAGTGATTTTTGCTACAATGGGTCTCTAGATTAGTCAAAGCTGTTAAGACATCAACCCCGAAAGGTCCGTCCCCAGCAGCCTGACTTACTGGTCATGTGTCCTCACTTGATGACAAAAACAAGGATGAGTGTGTGCATATACAGTAGTAGTAGCAGTGGCATCACCCGACAATCTGTTGGCCCTACAATCCCTGATCCAGCCATTATGAATCAATGTCTCTACAGGTGTGTGTGTGTGTGTGTGTGTGTGTGTGTATGTGTGTTTAAATTCATTAAGTCTGCAGACTTTAGAGGAACATGAGCAGTCCATCTATAAACCTCAACCATCCACTGTCTGCCACCCTAAAGATGACACCTTTGCATTTCTTCACCACCTCTCACTGTGTGTAGCCCTCCACACAATTCCAGCTGTAAATCCCTCTCAGTGCGCCTCTCCAGTCAGCTTTTAGGGCTGAGAGTGTGTGCAGCGGCAGACAGGGCTGGAGCGTTGATGGCAGCCAGGGAGTGACGGTTTAATAGGCACCTCAGGGGGGATCGGGGGACATCCGAGTCTCCTCCATGTGAACTCAGCAGTTCTGCACCAGTCCTCATCATACGAGAGCACGAGCACAATATGTGGATACAGACACAGAAACACATGACACACACACACACACGACACGGAAACACACACACACACACACATACACACACACACGCCACACAAAAAACATGTATACATACACTCAAACACAAACATAACTCTATCCATACTTCATGGTGAATCACATTGGCAGATGTGATAGTACTATAGTACTTGTATGTTTTTCTTCATGATCTACTTCACTGTGTGGTGTGTGTTATTCGGATGTGTGATCATCACCTTCTGTATGCATGGTACTTAATTCACAGAAACCCAATCACTGAAACAGACTCATCCAAAAATTAAAACCATGAGGCCCAAATCATTCTTTTTCAGAGTGAAAGGAAAGGTTAACAGAGGGCAGTAGCCCAAAAAAAATGTAGTGCCATTTTGAACAAGCCTGAGCAAACCTGCCGTGTAACTTCAGGTTAGATGGCAAAATGTTCAAAACTGGTTCATCCGCAAAGGCACACATCTTCCATTAGTGTTTTCATTTTCCCAGAGCCACCAAGCCTGGGAAAATACAACATCGAATGACAAATGACCACACCAGAAGCAAATGACCTTGACTGACCGGCATGACATAGGCGTCTGCTGCTGCCAGAGAGAGGAGGAGTCGAGTGATTTTAAGCACAGTAGCGCATTGGGATGATTGCCTCTCCCCACTCTATCAGCACACCACTATGGGAACACAGAGAGAACACAACCACAGACTAGGAGGAAAAGGGCCTCAAGGCCTACTAAGCTAATTCAGTGGAAATTCTAAATTACAGTTAGCTCTCTGTTTGCACACTGTTAACCATTACATTAAATAAACAGCATGATTTATAACAATACACACTCTTTATTTGATTATAAACGGGGCTAACAACATTTAGTATGTCTTTTTAAGTTAGCAGGTATTTGTGAATTCCCCCAACTTAGATATTTTGAATTTTAAGAGGCTTTCACTGGCAAGAGAGGGGGAGATAAAGCACAAGTAAAAACAACCAGATATCAACAGGAGCTTAATGAGTCTTCTTGCATGAATGATCTACAGCCTACTCGTTTCAAAGTCTTTTTTTGTGTGTGTCTCTGCAGCATGGTTGCATGAATAGCATCTTCACCCTGCACTGTTTTGCATATACCAACATCAAATTGGCTCATGTTAATTCCCCATACATGTGTGAGCAGCTGAAGGTTAAGTATTTAGATGCGTAGAAATATTTTTGGCCAGGTCATTGGGCTATAGAGTTTTTCTGTCAGGTGAAATACTAATACTAATAATCTATGAGAAACAAAATCACAAATAATCACAAATAGCCTGTTACTTGGTAATCCTGTGGTGTTACTTCACCAGTCGAGATTTGTGCCCAACTGAGATTTGGTGTAGAAGCAGTGCTTTTGACATTTCAGTTGCATGTACTGTACATGCAGTAATCATGGATGTAGTCATATAAAAACCAACAGCACAGATTGGAACACTGATTTGGAAGCAATATGGTTACTTGGCACTGCCAGTCCAGGTTACCATGGCACAACCTCAGGCCTGGTGCTCAGTCCTGTAGGCTAACTGGCCCAGCCGAGGCCCAGAGGCCCATATGGCCGAGCTGTTTGGTGTCGGCCCTGGACAGACCTGCTCTGGCCTGGCACCGGACTGCCAAGGGAGTGGGCATATGGACCCGCTGTGGGCAAATGAAACACACACCAACCCACTGATGGTGTGGTGCTCTGTGGCACAGTCTGGTGGTTTTTGATCTAATATTCGATCTGAGCTGAGAAGCACATGAGGTCTCCGGTTTCACCTGCTTGGCATATCTGAATCTGATTAAGTTGTGCTTTGTTTCTCTGCTATGTGATAATCAAAGTGCTAAAATTATACCTCATGTGGATGTTCTACATACTGTACAAATTGTCACTGATAACAAGCAATGTGACGCTCAAACTGACCCTAACATTAACCCCAAGTAAATGGAGCATGCACTAATAAACACTGAATTTACTTTAGTGTTCAGCACACACAGTAGACACAATATAGCGAGACCATTGATGTATCTACTTTACTCCGGTACGAAGCTCTGACTTTGTCATAATCAGACCCCTTGTGTGAGCCACAGGGATGATCCAGGGCAGTCGCCCTCTCAGCCAAACTGTCCAATTTCCTGCCCAATCTAGTCACTCTCTATACCAGCACTCCATCGAGATCCTGGAGGAAGTCGTATCTTTTCATACAAACACGCATTCCACTAATGTGCTTCCCCCTCCAACCCCTGATGAAGCACGTTTGATTACACCGGAGCAGGCAGAGGTGCGGCTGACCTACTTGATGGCTCTCAAGGCTAGCAACTTCCTCCTTTCCGCGTTTCCTGAGCGCGTCGGATAATGAAGAAACTTCACACGCAGCGGCGGCTGATTAAGAATTCAGTGGCAATTTAACAGCACACCTGCTGTCTCACAGGTGATGTACCGAGCTAATTAGTTATAATCTTTGATGTAATATCCAATTAACCCATGAGAGCATTTCTTCAGCGGATGCAAGTGATCAATAAGTTGCGCTTCTGGGATAAATATTACATTCCGTGACCTTTTTTTTTCTCCCAGTGATGTTATTTAAATAGTAATACTCTTTCTCACCCTGAGCATTTGGAGGGCAAAGAAAACAAGACTTTAGCATTACCTGTATTACTTAGTGGAGAAAGCAATATGGGTCCAAAATGAGTTCTCGCTAGACACAGTTGGTAAACAAGATATTATTAAAACATGGCAGATATTAATAAAGCAACACGAGGAGAACATTACGCTCGGAATCTGTTGACGTGTGCAGTCACTTCTCACACCAAGTATATTTCCCTTGGAAATTAAACTGCTGCTAAATATTTTAGGGCCCTTTCAAATTTGAAATGCAATCAAGAGATTGAACTCTTAAGGGTCTACACACACACACATCACGTCCGCTCATGCAAACAGCATGCATTCTCTCTGTCACACACACTTATGCACACACACACACACACACACACACACACACCTGTGTATGTGCATACACTATATACACACACACACACACACACACACACACACACACACACACACACACCTCCTTTGGAAGAAACACAACACCATAGTTTCATCACACCATCCTTCTTTCTTTATCCATTTCCACCCCTCTTTCTGTTTATCTCTCTATCCTTCTGCTTCTCATTATATTTTTTCTTCTTTCTGTCTGTCCCTCTCTCTGTCTCTCTATATCTCCTTCTCTCTATCTCTGTCTATTTCTCTCTCTCTGTACAATTCAGTTCAGAGTGTGCTTCTGTGTGTTTGGTTCAGTGTTTGGCTGTGTGTTTGGTTCAGAGCGTACTTATGTGTGTTTGGTTCAGAGTACTTATGTGTGTTTGGTTCAGAGTGTACTACTGTGTGTTGGGTTCAGAGTGTAGTTATGTGTGTTTGGTTCAGAGTGTACTTCTGTGTGTTGGGTTCAGAGTGTACTCCTGTGTGTTGGGTTCAAAGTGTACTTCTGTGTGTTGGGTTCAGAGTGTGACTGTGTTCGGTGTTGTTCATTTCTCTCCCTCTCTGTACAATTCCGTTCAGAGTGTGCCTCTGTGTGTTTGGTTCAGAGTGTGATTGTGTGTTTGGTTCAGAGTGTACTTCTGTGTGTTTGGCTCAAAGTGTACTTGTGTGTGTGGGGTTCAGATTGTACTTGAGTGTGTGGGGTTCAGAGTGTACTTCTGTGTGTTTGGTTTAGAGTGTACTTCTGTGTGTTTGGTTCAGAGTGTACAACTGTGTGTTGGGTTCAGTGTGTACTTCTGTGTGTTTGGTTTAGAGTGTACTTCTGTGTGTTTGGTTCAGAGTGTACAACTGTGTGTTGGGTTCAGTGTGTACTTCTGTGTGTTTGGTTCAGAGTGTACAACTGTGTGTTGGGTTCAGTGTGTACTTCTGTGTGTTTGGTTCAGAGTGTGACTGTGTGTTCGGTGTTGTTCACGGCCCCCTCCCTGTGCCCCCCATCCCACCCCCGGACCCCATAGCGTCTCTGGCATGGCCCACCCGACAGCTGCCACAGCAGGAGGTGCAGCCGCTAAAATGAATTGCAAACATCTGCACCACGCAGATTAATGAAGCAAATGATGGGTAAACTGGGGCCGGTGGCAATACGGCGGAGACATGCAATGACTCTCTGGATAGGATCGCACCCCTTTACAATATGGTGCTTATGTCTCACAGGCTGGGATCTCTGAAAAGTCTTCAGAAACAGGTTTACAGGTGTCGTTTGTGGTTGTTTTTTCCTTTAAGATTTGATCCCTTTTATTAATCTAAGGTGTGCTGATTCATTTATTGCAGACATTTATAATAAAAGTAAATGAAACCTTATGGTGCTCGACTGCTCGTGTCTGATAGCTCAAAGGCAGTACAAGCTGGTAGGAGCTGAAAAGCCTTATGGCATGCCATGACAAGGCAAAACAGCAAGCTGGTGTATTACACACAGTTATTTTGCTTTCACAAAATGTTGAAGACATTGTAAGAAGACTTAAAAGACAGTTTTGTGTGTAAAAGTAGTACTTAAAAGATAGCATTTATTGTTACTATAAGGTCTCCCTTTGCACTGTAGCTTAAATGCCAGTCTATTTGTAATTCACTTTGGATAAAAGATCAGCTAAATGAATACAAGCAAATGGTCAATGTAAAATGTTTTAAAGTAGTAAAATCCAGTTTTACTAAAAATGTGTAAGCTACTTACAGTAGCTACTTTGAATTATTAAAAACTTGCTAAACAGCATCTATGGCTATTTTTGGTGTAGCCTGAATAACTAGTGGGAATGACAGGTGTGTTAATAGGTTAATTCAAGATTAAAAATGTCATGGAGCTGCTTTAAAGTGCAATGTTTTTTGCCATTTATAGTCATTCCTTTCATGCATTTAATATAACTTAATGTTGCTTCCCCACCAATTATAAAGTCTTGGTTTTCCTTTGGGCTGATGGTGTCAGAAATGAACTCATTCCTAAAATTAAACTAGAAGCAATGTGATGAGCCGATCTGGAGCAGACCGAAGATGCATCGCAGAACCAGAGGGTTGTCAGTTCATTCTTTTGTCAAACTTTTAAATTTAAATTTGGATTTCCGTGAGAGCCTACTCACTTGATCCTGTCTCTCCGACGCTCGTCTCCCTCGCAGCCTGTGGGAGTGTCGGTGCCGCTCGGATTTGGTGGTCCCTGCAGTGTGGGAGCTAATTAGAGACGACCCCATTTCTGTGATTAGGAGATGCTGGTGATTGCCACGCTCCGGGTTAATCAACTGCAGAGGCGGTCAGCGGTGTCAGGGGCCTTAGGACCCGGTTAAAGATAGAGGAACAAGGTGTTTGATTTCTATTTTGGTAATGACTTTTCCCATGGCCGGCAGAGGTCAAGTTCCCCTGCCTCACTAGTTACTGTGGTGGAGATGGGCAATGTCCTGCATTGACCCAGCCAATGAATGGGAACACAGCATCCGGAAATTATGCACAGTCTGTGTTGGTCCACACAATGGTTTGGTTTCTGTGTGTGCATGCTGATATATGAATAGGTTGTTTGCACTGTGTGTTTGCGTCTTGTTGTGTGTAAGAGTGTGTGTGTGTGTGTGTGTGTGTCTCTGTGACAAGGTTTGTGGCTGCATGTTTATGTGAGTATGTGTCTCTTTGCTTTTGCGTTTGTGTGTGTGTGTGTGTGTGTGTGCGTGTGTGTGTGTGTGTGTGTGTGTGTGTGCGTGTGTGTGTGTGTGTGTGTGTGTGTGTGTATTTGCATGCCTGTATCTGTTTACACAACTGTCCACGGATGGCCAATCTGGCCACGAGCTCACCTCGCACCTGTCGGCCAGGCTGCGAGTGAAATTAGAAATGAAACGATAAGCTCCGCCACTGCCACGCTTTGAAGTGGCAGCACATGAAGGGCTGCTCGCACGGCCCAGGAATTCAGGTCACGTTTGAAATGCTAATCATGTGCTCAGCTATCCGCTCGTGCATTAGCAAGTGCGTTTGAAGACATCTTACTGGGCCAGTGTCTCGCTTTTTTTTTCTTTTTTTTTTGTCTTACGTCTTTCTTTTTGTCATTATGTTTTCAACTTAAATCCGACTATCTTTGACAGTCCTCCTGTCTTGGGTGAAGCTTTCTACGGGAGTGATAGGATTTTCAAAGGAGATGGCGCTGATTGGAGGAGCAGCTACGATCTGACTGCTCTATATATTCAACATCCTAACAGATGGATTTGGGAATCGGTGGCAGAAGGGAGCTCTGAAAATCATAAACAAATAAATTCTTGAATAGCTTGCAGCTTTCAGTTGTCGCTGCCATTTTTCTGAGGTTTGATGCTCTTTAATTGAAGATTAACTGAAAATTGCACAGAGGACTTTATTTATAAATGTAAATCAAGCTATACCTCATCATTTTTGTGCAGAAGTAATCAACTTGACATTTACAATTAAAGACCCTCTTCACACATTGATTAGCAACTAAAATGACACCTCGATTCCTCAAAAAGGGAAAGACGTAATATACGATGTCTATAAAAACAATTCACCTCCTTGGAGATATTCCCCTTTTACTGATACTTATAAATTGAATTATGATCAATATAACTTGGATGTTTGACAAGAATTTACAAAAAGAGGCTAAAAAGAAGTAAAAACAGATTTCTACAAAGTAATAAACATTATGCAAAATAAGCGATTGCAGAAATATTCACCCCCTTCAAGTCAGTGTTTAGTAGATGCACCTTTGGCCACAATTACAGCATTGTGTCTGCGCTTCAACTAGACTTGCACAACTGGATATTGCAATTGCACTAATTGTAATTGTACAGGTTTTGTTTGCAAAACTGCAAGTTCTGTCAGATTACACAGGCATTGGAAGTGAACGACCCTTTTCAAGTCCAGCCACAAATTATCTATTGAACCGTGGTTTTGGTCACACAAGAACATTCACCTTGTTGTCTTTAAACCATTTCAGTGTAGCTTTCGATGTATAATTCGGGTCACTGACTTGCTAGAAAGTAAATATTCTCCCAAATCGTGGTTCTCTTGCAGACTGAATCAAACTGTTTTCCAGGATTTCCACATATTTTGTTGAATTCATTTGAACCTTTACCTTTACAAGCCTTCCAGGGCCTTCTATCAGTCAGTATCCTCACAGCATGATGCTGCAACCATAATACTTCAAAGTAGGCATGGTGTAATTGCGGTGCATCAGCCACACACATAGCATCTGGTCTTAAGGCCAAAAGGTTCAATTTCGGCCTTATCAGACCAAAGAACCTGCTTCCATATCCTTGGAGTCTCTCATATGTCTTTGGGGCGAACTTTAGTCAAGATTTAATATAATCTTTGCCACTCACACATAAAACTTTGACTGGTGAAGAGCCCAGGCAATAGTTGTTATATGCATGTTATAAATTGTCTTAAGAAAAAAAGACCAATTATATTCACAATGGCTCTGTTTATGAAGTCATTAAAGGGAAGAAATATCCAAGGGAGTGAATATAGTCACTGTATCTTATGAATTTTATTCAGAAGTTTAATTTCATGAAAAATCCCCTCATGGCCATATAAAACTCTACATCTCGTCTGATATTCAAAGGCCTTAGCCTTGTCTTTGACAACACAACCTCTTCACAAAGACTATTTACATTCACATTTGTCATTGTAGCTGCTCCTTCAATCCAAAGAGACAACTAACATTCTCATATTAAATAGTGCAAGGCAGCACGACTGGTCAGAGAATGTTAGTTCGTCATCAATCATGACGTCCACATTTCTTGCAAACTTGGTAGGAGATAAGAGATACGGCACGCTTTTAGATGTTGATGTTGTGGTGTGTAGTTTCCTTGGTTGGCAGTTCAGTCTAGGAGAGATTTAGTTGGTAAAGGACATTGGCAGATAGATATAGAATCATTCCCTCTCACTGCTGATTGGCTCATCTGACTAATATCTCCCTGAAAGGAAATTCTAGGTGGGCGTGGCCAGGCCAGTTGCCTCATTGGTTTTCGTTTTCAGTTGAAATAGACTCGAATTACTCATGTTCTTTTTTTTGTTGTTGTCTTTTTTTTTGGATGACTGATTAAGCCTTTTTATACCACCTCAGTTTCCACTGAAGCAGCTGACATTCTAATAGCTGTGTTAGACTGTCAACTGTGTCTCCGTCAGACCCTCTTCTATATCTTTTACTGTCCACTGCGATTCATAAAGGGCAGTCAAGCTCACAGAGCACACTGTATTAAAAGCTCCAACCAACCATCTTTTTAAATGTGAATTTCGACCAAATCCTTGGTGGGGGAAAAAATCTTCAAATTCACACACATCTACTCAGTCAAATAAGAAATTAATTAATTGAGGGGAGTGGATCTATTCACATAGTTCATAATGCACCTACGGTTGATGGAAATAGATTTATTCGCATGAAATCGCACATCGCAAGTTTTAATGAGTTACCATTCAAGCATCTGTTCACAATTTCTTGATTAGGGGAGTGGCAATTTTTAATTCGCATAACATGGCAGATGGAGTCCTCCCTGCCTCTCATTTCTCTTAGCCGAATTTTCATAAATGCGCTTCAAACACGCAAGCGAGTTGGATTTAAACCCAGCTATTGCCACATAATGATGCTTCTTTTTCATAGCGGTATTAGGCTATTCGGTTTGAAGTTACCACTTGGGTATTCCTAAATTGGCTGTGTGGCCTCAGGCATGCCCCCTACAGCAAACATCACACAGGACAGCAGGGGAGCAACCGAACCTGGGCATCCTCCGGCGCTCTTCTGGCCCACATCCGGCAGCCTGGTCACATCACAGATCCAACTCAGAGTTCAGCCTCTACCTGGGATGACTTTGCAATAATACAAGGCAAAGTGTTCATGAGTGCAGGCAATGCATATTTCAGACGACTCCGGCACAATCAAATAAAAAAGAATTATGATAAATAAATGAAAATGTTGCTTGAAGTTAAGCCTGGGAGGGCCCCATGAATGTTTCAGATTTTACTAAGCAGTTCAGCGCAGTCTATAAGGGCTGTGGAGGCCCCTCATGGAGCCAGTCCCTCTTTCAGGGGCACACACAATCCCAAATAGTCACACAAACAAACACACACACACACACCAGTTGGCGAGACCTTGGGGCCACATTTGAGGCTTCTACTGATGCCAGAAAAGTTGAGAAAATTCTGGTTTAGCAGTATTCTTCCTCTAGTTACTTCATAACCCTGTGTGTTTGGACCTCCGAGTTGTTTACTTAAAGAAGTGCTGTTTGTTTTTTGTGATGTTGATGAGCAGGGAGAAACTTTATGGTCATTAAATCTCCAATCCCCGAGCACAGGACGTGAGAAAGAAACAGACTCTGACTCATCAATCATTTTGTGTACACACACACACACACACACGCGCATACACAATCACAGGCAGATACAGACTCAAGTGTAGACACACATAAAACAGCAAACAGCAAAAGCATGCAAGAAAAAAAAGGGGGAAAGCTGTTAACAAGCCAAGGAAAGACAGAAAATGTATTTGTGATGTATGTGTGAGTGTGTGTGTGTGTGTGTTTGTGTGTGTGTGTGTGTGTGTGAGAGAGAGAGAGAGAGAGAGAGAGAGAGAGAGAGAGAGAGTGAGTGTGCATGTGTGTGTCTGTTTATAAGTGAGAGACAGAGAAGAAGAGGTATGACAATTCTGTGAGACCAGGCTGGGTATGAACACCCCCCTCACCCCCATTTTCAGTTCAATCATGGAGCTGAGGTTTTGCCATTACCCATATTAGTGATGCATCAGTAGTCACAGAGCCCTCTCCATGATGTAATCTCTTTTGGAAACCATACTGCATTAAGACCCCCTATGAGTTCCCACAGCTGGAAACTACAATTCCCATGATTCCCCCAGTATGCACACTGTGTTATTGAAGTGGATCAACAGAGTTATTTTGTAAACAATGTTTTTAAGGGCATTCCCCCATATCAGAGGAGGAAGTGCCTACTGTTCGTGTAGATCCCTTTTAAAGGTAAGATGTGAAGACGGAATGTGTGTAAAATGTTACAATAATAAGCTGTTTTTTTTTTTTTTTTTTTTTTTTTTTTAAGATACGTCTTCAGAGTCAAACTTTGGATTAAGAGTGAAACAGAATTTGTATTGAGGAGATAATCAGTAATCCTAATGAGTGATGTGATTTATTTTTGTTTAAACAAAGTGGTACATAGCATCAGAATAGCTTTTCAGTCGTTCTTTTGTGTTCTCAGCTTTCTGCCTCACTTGTGATGAAAACAAGACTGATCAATTTTCCATCATCCGCATCTCACAGCTGTTGGAATAAAAAAAAGATCAAATGTATGTCAATTATAAATCAGAGAGAGAGAGAGAGAGAGAGACCAAAATAAGAAATGGCCTCACCGGATCAAGAGACAAGAAGGAGGACAAACCACTGTGTGAAAGACACCACCACCAGCGTGAAGGACACACTATGACTCTGTGTCATTGTCACTGTGGGGAATATAACAGATTCAGTGTAGAGTTCAGTATTTCTCAGTCTTACACACACACACATGCATACACTATGAACACAAGTTGCTGAATAGTTGAAACTTTAGTGCGTGTGTGGGTGGGGTAATATTATTGTTATTATAAACTGCACTTTGCTTCATTGCCTTTAGAATGAGCTTTCCCTTTCCTGTGCATTACACTTAGTCATGGGATAATAACTTATTGATTTTTGCAAATGGCGTTGCTTTCACGGCCCTCAATAGCCAAATGAATGTATAATGGAAGGCAAATCATTAGAAACCCATCACTGGCCGACCATGCTGACATAATTGATGTTTATTTTCCTCAAATCGTTTCATACAACATTAAACTCACACCAAAGTCATGAACAACGGTAGCGGTAGCCGCAGCCCGCCAAGCGATAAAGACGCAGACGTTTTTATCCATACAGCTCAGATGGCCCAGGCGCAGAGTGAATGAAGGAAGTGATGAATTGTTATTCAAAATGGCAAAGCTGACAATATATATGTGAAAGCCTGAGGAAAAGCTATATCCTTTGTAATTATCGATGCAATTAGTTCCAGCAATTAAGTGGAGACGTTCATTTGCTGTGAATTTGAACACAAATACACATGAGTAGCCTGTATTACAATACCTGGGCCATGTTAATCATTCAAAGATAAGTATGTGATTAGAATTAGACAAGTACAGTGATAACTGATGGTGCAGGTAAAATACCAATCACCTATTAAATCCTAATATGTGCTTAACTGTCCCTATCTCACGTGTGAAGTTAATTCACTATTATACACGACGGTACACATATGCAGCGTGGAGTTATCTTTTTCTGATGTTGTGAGCAGGAGTTACTTCAGAGGCTGATAACATTGTGCAGGTGTTAATAAGGTTGACAAAGGGGTTTGGAGAGGATTTTTTTCTTAACTTGTGCAAAGAAAAGAAAGAAAAAGGTGTCATTAAAATTTAAATGAGTTCATTAAATATGAATGGCTGGTATTAATAACTCACCTTATTCTGTGGGACATGATAGCGAGGCCGGCCTTCAACAGGCACCTTTTAGTCCCCGAGTCCTTTGGAGAACACATGGCCATCTGATAAAAGGAGCCAACAAATGAGAGAGGAGCCTCTGAAATTACAGAAGTGTCCCTATTTGCATTATAATGGCCCTGTAACAGGCCATGTGTGATAAAACACAGAGACACACATGCAATCACACATTCTCTCTCTCTCCCTCCCTCTCTCTCTCTCTCTCTCTCTCTCTCTCTCTCTCTCTCTCTCTCTCTCTCTCTCTCTCTCTCTCTCTCTCTCTCTCTCTCTCTCTCTCTCCTCATCTACAATGTGACCCACTGGAGCTTGGCTTATATGTATAATCATAATGTATGCTGCATTTTCATTATGTTTGAAATTGCAGGATATATAATCAGAATATGAAGAGGGCAGAACAAATGAGCTTTCATAACTATGGCCCACACTAAAATATCAATTTGCAACACTGACTGGGTGTCTTTGTGTGTCTACTTTTTGTTCATATGTGTGTGGTAACTGAGCGAGAGTGTATCTGGCTTATCTTTGTGTATGTGTGTGTGGTTATTTTGTGTGGTTGTGTGGGGAGGTATATTGAGCAACTCTCTACATTTGCAGAGAGCTTTATCATCAAGACCTGTTTAGCTTTCATATTAGGATAACAGGTGGTCAGACATAAAGTGTGGATTTCAACTGCTTCAGGTCTTATGGTGGAAGCCATGACATAAATAGACAAATAGTATAGATATAGACATGCCTGTTAAATTGAAATAAACAGAAATAGTGCCGAGGGTTGATTTAGAGTCCACTGACTTCATGCGAGATGGTCTAACTGTCCTTCACCACACCACACGTCCTTGTTGAGGCTGCTAAATCAAACCAACTTGTAATGGGGTGTGTGACAACTTCATGTGATCTTGACAGGGTCACCTTGGTGAAAGCGTATGGTTATCTTGTGTTGTCACAACAAAGAGAGGCATCGCACAACTACAGTTGGTGCAAATGGCTCGTAAGGGGCGAAATGGCTCCTGCCAATACGGGTCAGAGAAATCTTAATTACATGGACAATGAGCATATTGATCTCAAGGGAGCGTCTCAATTACAGGTGGACAGCCATTTGTCCTCCAGTGTGCTTTTCAAGGTCACTCACATGAATCCAGGTAAGCCATGGACCAGATTTACTGTGTATACCATCATAACCTCCCAGTCTAAATCAACCCATGTTAATCAGCGGAAGCCTGGTCTCAATGACAGATTTCACTGTTGATTTACCTACACTTCAAATGTCTTCATCTCGCATTCTTTTTGATGTTTTTTCATTTCTTCTATGTCTTTCAACCCTGCGGAATAAGGTATTCAAGGTGCTCTCTCTCATCTGCGGGAGCAAGAGGGAGTTATTTCCTCCTGAGCGTCTGCAGTCAGCTGTCTCTAAGGGTCTATTAGCATCAGCAAGAGTCAAACTTCACAGCTGTGCACCGCAAATAGGCACATCCTGAAACTTCTCTCCACAGCCTTCATAACTACCATGCCTTTCAGGGTACTGGCTATACTGTTTCCACAAACATAATCACTTGCGACTGACAGATATACTGTATATTTCTCAGCCATATTAATTGCACATACTGTAAGCTCCTGTTGACAAAAACACTTTCACTTTCCTTTCCCTAGTTAGTTATTAAAGTACCTGAAGTACCATGAAACTTCTCTTTATAATAATATGTGGCATTCAATGTGGACATTTATTATTTGTAATGTTAGACAGTTGCTACATACCTGTGTAGTGAGCAAACATCACTTCCAGAATCCACACAGTGAAAGAGATTTGCAAGTGACGGACGCCAGCGCCCCATATAGGTTTTACCCTCCTTGCTTGCTATAGCAGGCCCACCTCCCACGTCTACAAGTTTGAGTTCAGTGCAGGACTGAGTTGTCCACACAATGTACACATTAAATATGCATGCATTATGCATGTCCTCAAAGCTCACTATATTAGCATAACTTAGCCTATTACCTAACGCGAGCATAGCTTTAACTGCTGCTGCATATGGTGGTTTAGGTAATGATTTATTCATGTTAGCTACTGTTAATTGAGCATTGTTAATGGGAAACAAAATGCAAACCTTTAAACGAGTGTATACACTCTACAACTGAAGTGTTGTGTGGTAAGCCTCATTCCCAAGTATGCCTTTTATAACGACTTGGGCCAAGGTGAACTTGAGCGCACTGAAGTTTACGTCGAACTGCGTATCAGCCTCACAGGCCTGATAGAGAGTGCACCTAAAGCTTTTGACTCATGCATTTGAGAATCTTCCCCCCAAATCTATTAAAATGGCTTTGGAGTGTTGAACAAAGATAAGCAGAGCGAATGTGCAGTGATGTCCTTGGTGTCAGGACAAATCCAATCCAAAAAAGGCATCTCTATTAGCTTAACACCCCTCTCTTTCTCTCTCTCTCTCTCTCACTCCCTTTCTCTATCACTCTCTCTCTCTCTCTCTCTCTCTTTCCTCTCACTTGTTCTCCCATGCTCCTCTCCGCCTCAGATTCTATTATTTCACTGAGCGGCTCCACGGCCACAGGCCAAACATACGGGGCTTTTATTTGCACGGTCAGTTTCCTTAGTAAATTGTTTCCCTCACTCCCTATTTTTAAATGCTTTTATCACTGGCCAGGAGCAGCCATTTCCATACAGATTAAAAGCGAGAGTTGGCCTTATAAAAGGGAAAAGAGGAGAGAGAGAGAGAGAGAGAGAGAGAGAGAGAGAGAGAGAGAGAGAGAGAGAGAGAGAGAGAGAGAGGTAACTTGGGTGCATGGAGGGGAATCAAATAAACTTCAGGCACACACCGCGGCGGTGGTGACGGCACATCTCAAGTCCCCGCAGATAAATCAGCTCTCTCATAGTTTGTGATCCATGAAAGCTATTTGTAAGTAAATGACCTCTGCTCGAATGATTATGTCAATCATCTCTGCTGTTTAGAGAGGATGCTGTCTCAGAGTGTGAAGACCTGGTTCCAGGCGCATGAACACAAGCTTTTGTGTGTGTGTGTGTGTGTGTGTGTGTGTGTGTGTGTGTGTGTGTGAGACTGTATGTGCCTGTCTCTCATACCTGTGGGTGTGTATGTGTGGGTGTGTGTGAGTGTGGATGTGGGTATGTGTGTGGGTGTTTGTGTGTGTGTGTGTGTGTGTGTGTGTGTGTGTGTGTGTGTGTATGGTGTGTGTGCGCGCATGCATGCCTGTGGGCGTGAAGCATATTCCTGATTCCTGAAGGTTAATTGTGACAGCTTTCTGTCACCGTGGCTTGCTGATGCTGCTGTTTTTTTATGACCATTGCTGTCCTCGCCTGCACCTCGTTTTAATGCCGCCGATCTCCTCTCTCGCCTCGAGACATTTAACTCTTCCTCTCATCTGCCTTTGTGTCGACATGAAAGCTTAGATAAAGACACAGACCTGCAGGTCTCGGTCCTCATTATCTCACCTGATATTCTATCTATAGATGGGGTCAGTCGGTCCTCATCCGTGTGCTTCCCTCTCATGTGATGCTGTGAAATACACTGTATACATGCGTCAGTTGGTTTTCCAAGGTTACTCCAATAGCCCTGAGTATAGGCCAGGCCAGAGAATAAATAACATTGGCAGATCAAAAGAACATCAGTCACCATTTAAAGGCAACTATTCAATGTCAACCCTCTTTAGTTTGAGGCCTCAGATGTTGATTGTGCCTACTGGTAGCAGGGTCATGAAAGTTCTATGATCTGCAGATATTACGTAACTTTGTTTTTTTTTCTGATTTATGAACCCGCTCTGTCGGGAAAGGAAATGCATTCATAATTCTTATGTCTTTTCTCTCTCACTCTCTCTCTCTCTCTCTCTCTCTCTCTCCTCAACATTTGGTGTTGATAAGAACGGGGATGCTGAATTATTTAACTGCATGATGTCCTAAGGCAGGGCTGCTGACGAAATGAGTTCATTGGTTTCTCTGAGACTTATGGCCTCGGATTGGCTGGTAAACTGTGCATTAATGATTTAGCCTGGCTTTGATGTTAAAGCTATTTCCTAACTGCGGTCATCATGAACAAGTGTGAACGTTTTTTCACATCTCAATAACTTCAGTGTCATCATTGTGGGTGTGCCGTTGTGAAGCTTGTATATATTAAATCTACACTAAGTCATGGCTATTTATTTATTTGTTTGTTTTCCAGATTACTTTTTCATGTTTACCTTTGACGCACCAATCATATTTGAAATTTAGATTCAGGCCCTATGAGATGGAAGACAACACTCACTTTTCGACACATGTGCTATATACATTAAGACACTCACCCTTGATGCATTTATATTCAAGCACGCTCACCCTTCATCAAACGAGGCAAAAGATGCTTCAGAGAAATCTGATGTCTGGGCCTTTTTCTATTAAATGATAAGAGAACCCTTAGAAGAAAGGCGGCATTTTGAATGACCTCAGTGGCAACAATACTGTCATAATCCACTGCTGTTATGGAGCATGTGCTCTGGCATCACCGATACTAGTTTAGCTAAAGAGCAGCTTTAGCCAGAGACACTTCATCCATCTAAAAGAATCTGCTTTGGTGTTTAGATATTAATTACAAGCGCAGGATAACTGGATTAGTTAATGTCTTAGCACAAGACCAGAAGAAGATTCAGAGGGAAAACACACACACACACACACTCACACACTCACACACTCACACACAACCACTTCCAGTGTAGTTCAAGCTTCTGGAAAACCAGAATATTTCAGATGAATATTCTTCTTCATCTGTGCAGGCATTTCGTTCTGCAGGCATTTATGGGATCATCAGTCATTCAGAATATTTCATCATATCATCTAACATCCAGCAGCAAAGCTGTCTATACTGTTTACCACCATATAGATTGTCTCATTTCCTCAACTGTAAGCATAAAAAAATACATCTTGACAGAGCAAAATGGAGGCACACCCATGGCAAGTGTGAAAAGTCACAACCACAGCTGTCGCACTGTGGCAAACATCTGCCACGTGTAAATCTGGAACAGGGATGTGTATGCAAAGCGTGTGTGTGTGTGTGTGTGTGTGTGTGTGTGTGTGTGTGTGTGCGTGTGCGTGCGTGCTGCGTGCGTGCGTGCGTGCGTGCGTGCATGCGTTCATGCGTGCGTGTGTGCATTCTTTGAATGTGTTCGTCAGTTATGTTTGTATGTTTTATGAGTGGGGATTTCTGTGTATGAGTGTGTGTGTGTGTGTGTGTGTGTGTGTGTGTGTGTGTGTGTGTTTGCTTTGGTGTTACAACTGTTTAGGCTCCTGGATGTGCACTAATGTGTGTCTCTGTTTGATTGTGTCTGCATCTGAGAGTGTGTGAGTGTGGCTGGGGCAGGATATTGGCAATTACATGGTGGCAATTATGTGTGTGCACCTCTATATATGAGTCCATTAGGCTGTGTAGTATCAAGGTGGATGCACTAGACCATCTATTCCTCAACTCTGTTCAAGGAAAAAAAAACTTCCCCGGGGTGCACTGTTTCTGTCCGTAAGCTCCTCAATGCACATATGCATTAGTTAGATGTTTTGCCTTGGGCCAGTTTCAACACCACTGTTCTGGGGATCATCCTTCTCCTACCATATTTATAGCCAACAACGCCCTTAGTGTCCTCTGACAGGGGCCGTAGCTCCGATCAGAAGGTCAGTAGAGCCTGAGCGCGGGTCCATCACGCTTGATTATGCATGACATTAGCATGCACTAAGGGGCGATCGATGTGCCACGCGACTCTCCTGCATGTTGAACTGTTGTTCAATCACACTTGACTGATCTAAATCAGCTCCAATTTATTTGTCTTGTAATCAGTGCCAGAGAGTGATCTGGCTGAGGCTGAGCGAACTCAGTCCCCAAGGAAGAGAGAGGGGTGGATCAATCTCTCATCCTCTCAAATTGCGCTAGCGAGGAAGGTGGGATGGTGAAGGAAGACAACAAGGGGTAGAGAGGCTGGGTAATTATTCCACATTGTTAGTTAGGCTCTCAACACCTGACGCTGGTGCAGAGAAGGTGACGGGTGACTGGAGTTACTGATTAGGCTGTCGGTCCTCTCCACACATACAAGGTTACACATGGTATAGACTCGTGGGGACACTGCCAAGGCCACAGCTATACAGACCAATAACACTGAAGCCTTCTCCAGGTGGAATCTAAACGCAGTCAGAGTAGAGAACAGATCCAGCAGTATAGAATGTATACTGTGTATATATATATACATATACATGTATATATTATTTTTTCTTTTTTTTTCTTTCAAATTTGGCACAAATTGATCACCTTGGGTGTAACTAACCTATCAATGTCAGTGTCATCTGAATTCTTATGGCATGCTAACTCTGAGAGTGCGACAGAAAAAAATGTTATCACTGTCACTCACATGACTGTGACAAATGTTGGCTGAGCGCTCCCACTCGTGTGTCATATTATCCCGCCTGTCAGGATCATCATCTCCTAGACACTGACGTGGAATACCCGAGAGAGAAGGAAGACAAGCCATCTCAGGAACAGCTGGAGGGGAGATATCCAAGCACTCTAACTTAAACAGCAAAAGTGTTCAACCAGCGTGACCTACAGTACAAAAAAAGAAAAAGATATATCGCCCAGAAACGCAAGACCAAGTGGACACTTTGGCAAATGGCCTGTACTTGTTGCTTGGAGCCGCAAGGGCCTCCTGTCAGGTGAAGTCATTGCAGTAGCCCCCCACACACCTGAGGGAAGGAGACCAGGACAGTTACCTGCAGGGACACATTTAGTCGGGGATATGGTGCACCTCTGGCTGTGTTTTAGACCCACTGATGCTGACTGGAGAGTGGGGACTCTCTCTCTCTCCCTCCCTCCCTCCCTATCTCTCTATCTTTCTCTCTTTCTTCCTCCCTCTCTCTCTCTTTCTCTTTCTCTCTCTCTCTCTTTTTGTCTCTCTCTCTGTGTGTGTGTGTGAGTGTGAGTGTGTGAAGAAAACTGATAGCACTTCTCCCAGGCTTTGTTGTGACAGCTCATCAGTTTGTTGCTGTTTGCCGTGGTGCAGCAAGTAACCCCTCAACCGAGTTTATCCTCTCTTTCACCCCAGTAGTGAATACATTATCCATTTTCTTATTAGAGGAAAGATATTGAGATCGAAAAGTTCTCAAGTATTTGAGGTTTGTGAAGTGTACAAAGAAAATGGAGAATTTGAAAATGTATGCACGTCCCACCCCAGGTTGGGCCTAGGTGCTGTACCCAGGTAAAGCTGAACCCCAAAAAAAGATACATACACATTCTTGTTTGCTTTTAAAAAGAAAGATTAATGCACTATGTTTCAAGCATTCAGGCCGTCGTCTAAGAACTGCATTGTAACACTAATTTGCCCCTTTTTATATTTTAGTCTATTTTTGGTTTTATTATTTGTTTCTCATCATCTCTCTTCAGTCCCTGCCACAGCATGCCCTGCTAGTCTTGAGACTGCATGTAATCGAGTTATGACACTTCATTTCTAAATCACACATCATTTAGAGGCTTTGAAATTGCAGATAGACTGCAAATAATCCCTTTTGTAATGCCTCAACAGAACAGAACAGTCCTTCATGGAGGAGGAAAAAAACTGTATTTTTTAAAAAAAAATACTCTCCCAGACCCAGTGAAAGGCTTTAGTTTTAGGCTGATATAATCAGCAATTCTGTTTCTTGGGCAGTCCTTAACACCACACCGCCCCTCACAACCACTTTGATTGGTGTTCCTGTCACATCAAGGGTATCCAACTGCATAACTGGAGGATTTAACAAAGGACAAAAGACCTCTGAGGAGTTTCAGGAGGAGAGGTGAACTAAGTTCTTTCATTCTGACTTTGCTTAGGTTTTATAAAGATACACCTTAAAAGTTGCATGTAGGTGAAAGCAGTTTGTCAAAGAAGTTTGACAGTTCTAAATGCTCCTAAATGTTAGGTCTGAGACGTATGGTGTAAGTGCATTGAGGGTACGTCCAGGTCCACTTTTGCTAGTGTAATGGTAGAATAAATGATCACATGCCAGGCACTTTTGAGCATAACATGAGTGTTTTTCCCATTCCCTTTAAGAGAGCTATAACCACGGCACACTGTTACTATAATGATGAGAGAACATGTCTGCAGAAGGAATCTGCTCGCATGTGCAACCATCTATGCAACAGCAGCATGCCACCAAAGCTTGTTTGGCTGAAACAGATGTGTGTTTGACAAATATACACACGCTCTTCTCTTGTCTAGCAATGACAAACAAAATCTTACATTTAATTATTTCCTTTCACAGTACTGACTCACAGGGGGTAAGACAACAACTCTCAACACAATAATATTCGAATGAATGAATAAATCCAAAGGACATTCGACCATGCACACTAACACAGTCTGTGACATACTGCACCTTTTACTTTAAACCAGGGTCTCTTGGTCAGTGGCATTAGCATTTTCAGTGGCATCAAAATAGCAATCAGTGTGCCTGACCCCAACTCGTTTGTTTTTTTTTTGTTGTTGTTTTTTCCCCCAGCACAGCCATGGGTGTGTAAGTGGATTTGCTATTTAGACACTATGTGTGCTGGATGGGAAGATGAGAACTGATAGTTACCCCAGGGATTCACTGGGTAATGTCTGCGTATTGCCGTACAGATTTGTCATGTGTAATGACAGCCTTCCGCTTGATCCCCTTCGTGCCCTTTAGACTTCAGCCAATCCATCAACCAGAGTGTTCACACATGCCAGCCCCTTGTCACAGTGGACTCCCGCCGAGCACCTGAAAGGCTGGACAGCGCATTGCCAAATATCCATAGCTGCCCTAGTGGTTAGCAGCCTCCTGTAACAGATGCCTGCCCATAGCAGGACAAACACGCCTGTCATGAGCAGACCATAATGTGCATTGCCCGGTTGACAAAGTGTACATCTTTGCCAGTCTTTCTGTGGGATGGGGCATAATGGCCATCACAGGAGATCTCTGGTTGTGCTTTCATAGACAAGAATTTTACACCACTCGTATATGTATACTCCTCATACATTTAACTCAGTAGTCATTTGATAGAAGGTATCACTAAAAAAGGGTCAATTCTTAACACTTAAATGTCCTATCATTTTGGTCATCACCTTCAGCGTGATGGTTGGCTAGCATTTTCTATCATCTTCTCTGAGCTGTTCTGTGCAGGAGCCAGAAGTGCTCCTGGGCCTTTGGAGCTGGCCACCGAACACAGCCAAAATGGGTCTAGAAATGTCAGCAGAAGCCAACAATAGAGTGATCAGCAGCTTCCCTTTCAGCTCTTCAAAGGCCTCCTGGCCACTACAGGGTTATTGGTCTATTCAAACAGAATGGATGTTGTTTCTCAACAGCCATAAGATATTCAGCAAACCCATAGAAACTAGGACAAACATCTTGTTTGGGTCAAAAATGAATTCCAAAATTCCGATTCTATATTGTTACGTGCTTATTTTGCACTGTGTGTGGACGTTACTCATACCTGGGTTCAAGATGGCAGAGAGAGGGCAGGCAAGCAAGATAGTAGGCAGAAAGGCAGGCAGGGAGGTAGACAGCAGGCAGGCAAGCAGGTGGTACACAGTGGTGTAAATCCAGTAGGACTGTTTGTTTGAGTTTAGTAATCAAAAACGGGAAAGGGTTTTAAGAAGTATTCCATAAACAAATCTAAATGTTCCAAATGTTCAAGCTAAGCGCTCTTCACTGTCTCTTCCACTGTCTAACTAAGACACAGATTTTTAGTATACTAAAATTCTTCCAATCCAGGTGTGTTTAATTCAATTTGGCTCCTACACATCTGGAAGACCTGTTCCATAGGTGGGCATTAATCATTGCTCAAAATATAGAAAGCCTTATCCTACTGACTGGAACGTTTTTGGGGCATTTCACGATCCAAAAGGCATCTCACCGAATACAACAACAAATACTCAGTGGATTAGATCTTGATTAAGAGGGTTGGCTGTGTGTGTAGGGGTGGGGTCACTCATGCACAGGCAGAAGTTTTCAATCCTTCGTTATTCGGCCTACCCAAACTTTACAGTACTGAGTCGATCACAAGGGTACCTCTGATGATCAATCCGTCAGATGCATACAACAGGGGAAGATGAAAAACACAGAATAGAATATTGGGTGCTGGACTGAGAACCTCTGTCCTGTGGGAACTCTGTTACTGCAGCCGTAAGCCCTTTGTCATGGACAAAAGAACAGAACCTTCCCTGCCTCTGTGGTGCAAAGGGCCAGAGACTTATTTCACCTTGCGGAGACAAGACTGCCGTTTATTATCTGCTTAGCTGGCCACTAGCAGGTTGTACCTCCAGGGAGCCGAGAGAGCTGTAGCTCTTTGGCGGCAAACAAACATCCGGTTCTCAGGCCTTCTCAGAGGCAGTGGGTAGCTCAGATCATATATTTCAGTTGCAGTTACAGTATTGAACTACAGCTTGGCTTAGCAATACTTTGAAATATTTACAATTGTGCTCTCAAACAAGTCAAATACTTAGAGCAGTGGTTTCCAGTAACAGTCTGTTATTGCACTGGTGTTTTGGTCTTATTGATTGGTTATTGTTTATTTAGAGAGTAGAAATAAGTCCTTGATCCTTGACTCAAATTCTGAGTAAACCTCCACAATACTACTTTACCTTCATCATCCATGGTTTCCCTCTGATCTTACAGAGCCAGTAACCACTGGTCAGATACTGAGAGATACATGTTGTTTATGCATTCATCAAAGGAGACAACACAAAACCAACATTTTTAACATGCTGCACACACACGCAAGTCAAAAATTAAATGTAGATTATACAGGCTTGTTTTATTGCTTGGAGAGGAGCCTGAATGGACAGATCCCAAGCCCTGCCTCCCAGTGATACTGTTGCTAGGCCAGACAAGTTTGGTCATACGAGCTTCACAGAGGAAAATCCTAAGCAGTTTGCCCTTGGACAATCTCCCTGTTTCCTCTTTCCCAGAGGACAGTTCATATATTGTCAGATGGCAATAAATAAGCTCAAGCAGCTAACATGAAGTGATGAAGGTTTAATTGTATTTATCTAGTTTTATGGTGCCACTTAGCGGTTCTGACTTCCATGCACACTTAGCTATTTATAATGGCTGCATAATTACTCAGCAGTTGGTAAGCCATTAAGAAGCAGATGCTGGAGTCTGGGCATTTACAAAGACAGTATGCGGGTCCCTGGTGTGTGTGTGTGTGTGTGTGTGTGTGTGTGTGTGTGTGTGTGTGTGTGTGTGTGTATGTGTGTGTGTGTGTGTGTGTGTGTGTGTGTGTGTGTGTGTTTGTGGACAAATGTGAGTCTGTGTGTTTCTACATGTATGTATGTGCACCTGTGTGTGTGTGTGTGTGTGTGTGTGTGTGAGAGAGAGAGAGAGAGAGAGAAAGAGAGAGAGAGAGGGCGGGGGGGTGTGTGTATGTGTGCCTGAATGGCTGTTTGGATGCCAGTTCATTTGTCTCTTGGCCTGTGTCAATCTCTGTGCATGGGAGTGAGTGAGCCTTTTAGTAGACTTGCATGGGTGCTCATGGTGGCAGGACAGGAGGTGGATTCATGCTCACTGCTCCTATACCCACTGTGCTGTGTTCAATCCCCATGTAACTCTGGTCCCCAGATGACCTACATTTCACTGCTTACACACAATACTCACGAAGATCAGCTTATGCATGCAAACAAGGGCGTAGGTTCGGTCTCAGCTTTGGTGGGGACACAAATACTTTTTCAATTTTTAAAATTCTATTTGATGTTGTGCCCCCACCACCTTCACATCAGTGGCGATCCTAGACTTTGTTCCACCCTCAACACACACACACACACACACACACACACACACACACACACACACACACACACACACACACACACACACACACACACACACACACACACACAAGTGATGGCATATGTCATGGCATGGGTTTCTATTTCATATATTAAAATTCATATAGGCTATAAACTTGATATGTGTTGTTAATGATTTTATAGTAGTTTATGATCTGCATAATTACCAATAGCTATATGTAGTAATTTGTTATTATTTAAGTTATTACACTTGTCTTGAATGTCATTACATTTGTGGTGTATAGGTCTAATTGAGTGCCTGTTTCTTTTATGAATTTAGGCTAGTGGAAAACAGCTGTGCATAGTGCAAGGATATGTGGATGCAATTCATTGTGTTTTCTATGTCAATAGATAAAATACATTTTCAAAAATCTAACAAGTCAGAGAAAATCGTTCTGGGATCATAGAGGAGATGAGTGACATCATGATAGTGCAACTTCTATTCTGTAGTGCTAGTATATGCGACTATACGTGCTGCACACCCCTCATAAATACGACTCCTAACTTTGGTTGAAAGATTACAGATGTTAGGTGTAGCTGTAACAATACCCTGGGTAACATACTGTATACTGTATTATCATCAGCTTATGTGGCTAGTTATTTTGCCTAGGCTCTGCATAATGAAAAAGCTTTGCATGACCCTTTTCTTTGCTGGCATAGCTGATCTAGAAAGCACCAAAAGGGGCAAAAATGTACACGCTGAAAGACATAAGGAATATTACACTGATTACACTGGCCTTCTTTGGGTTATGTATTGGTAGACCGCCCTGATTTTGCTAAAATATTATTGACAACAATTTTGTCATCTCAAAATATTGACGGTGACTAGTCACCAGCATCCCCATCTAAACCTACACCCATGCATATACACATAATATTAGTTACTTTTTTCTTTTCTAAAGACAAGGTGGACATAACCAATATCAGCTTTCAGTCTTAACGTCCCATTTTGCAAAATGTTATCAGACAATGCTGTCTAATTCTATTTAACAAAGCTCTAATATGTATCTGATGTTCATTTTTCTGATTTCCATATTTTTCCCCAGACATTTCATTAATCTTGTTTTGTACAGCATAAATATTTCAGTCAACCTGACGAGTGATTAAACTGGAGATAAGCCCCCCTACCCACACCGGTTCACTCAGAGTTCAGATCATCATTATAAATTGCAACCCTGTTGTGACCTGCTCATCAAAGGCAAAGTATCCTTCTTAGAAGTTAGCAAAACATCGCATTGACTTACATGAAGCGCATACACAAGGTACAACTCAATTTAGCTGCAAATGAAAATATTTTCCTTAAGACATGCAGTACACTCATAATTTGTTGCACTGTGTGTGACATGCCTGATGGAAAATATATGAAATTAACTAGCAGAGACATATCTGTACATATTTGCACGTTTTGTGCTCAAGATGACTTGAGGTGTGAGTGGTGGCCTGTCATCTGCTCTAACATTTTTGTTTGGTGTAAAGCATGACAATTAATATTTGTTATCCGGAAGGGAGATGGAGAGAAGGCTTTATTTTAACAGGGCATGTGTGGTTGGTCTAAATGGGTGTTTGTCAGCTGTGTCTCTCCTGCCAGTATCCATCAGCAATCTTTCCTATCATGTAGGCCCCTTGAGTGTATGGACATGGACAGTTCCCATGTCCAACAACCACCTTCATTCAGTTGCTAACAACGAAACAGATTAACTTTCCGCAGTGTATGCACTGCAAACAGATGAGTCACCTCACGTTGGCCAAATTATCACTATCAGATTTTTTTTTTTTAATGAACAGATTTCTAACCAAAAATCCCAAGGCCTCTAATCGCTGTTCGTTGATATAAAGTCCTTTTAGTGTGATAAATGAGATGCAGTGTTTGTGTGGAATTTGTGTGTGTGTGTGTGTGTGTGTGTGTGTGTGTGTGTGTGTGTATGTGTCCAGTGTGCATCTATTCAGCAGACCCTGAGGACGGTAGTGCCGTGAGAATTCCCATCAGGCAGAGGTGACCTGACGCTGAATGAAAGAGAGAACAGAGAGGAATGACCAGGCAAGTGGCCTGGAAAAACCATAGGGACAGCCGTTAAAACACAATGCTGTACAACCCCCTCTAAACACACACATACACACACACACACACACACACACACACACACACACACACACACACACACACACACACACGCAGGAACATGTACTTCTCAAACCATAAGGACAGCCGTTAAACACAATGTTGCACACAACCTCCTCTATACAGAGAGAGAGAGAGAGAGAGAGAGATTGCATGCATCACAAACATAAACCATAAAGACAGCCGTTAAACATAGTGCTGCACACACAAATAGGCACACAAACACACATCCCTAACACACACACACACACACACAGAGAGCAACGATCCCAAAGTGCCAGCGGCAGCATATTTTGATTCACATCCTCCTCCTCTCCCCTATGATTGTGTGTGTGTACGTGTGTGTGTGTGCGTGCGTGTATGCACATGTCTGTGTGTGTGTGTGTGTGTGTGTGTGTGTGTGTGTGTGTGTGCGTCAAGCACAGAGCCTGGAGGGCCAGAGTGGGAGAGATAAGCTAACGCAGATCGATCACCTATTTGTGCAGCTTTATCGGCTGATTAGGGCGACTCACGGAAGACTGAGAGTGTTCTCTCATTTGCCCAATGTCAATACTGATAGCCGCCGCCGCCGCCACCACTAGCTCCACCACCGCCGCTGCCACGGACGCACAACGCCCCGAGGAGAGCTCAGGAAAGTTTTTGGAGGAGAGGAGAGGTGGAGGAGGAGGGTGGTGGAGGAGGGAGGATAGTGGGGATGAGGATGGAGAGGACTGGGGGGGTAAATCCAGATGCTCATCTTCAAAAACAACAACAACAAAGACAAGGTGTCCCTGTGGCCGGCTGCTGTGGATAAACTCCTAAGGCGCGCTGATTTATGTGTGAATACGGAACGGCGGGTCGGTTCCTTCGATGAGCTTCTTCTTCTCCTTCGCGCCTGCCGCCCGTCTTAGGCGGAATTACATTTCGGATCATGGCCCTCGGGAAATTTATGGATTGTGTTGGTGGGAATCATGTTTGTAAGTGCTTTCCGTCATAGATTGATCGCGGAGTGTTTTTTTGTTTCTTGCTAACAGGAGGCTTTTGTGTGATGCTCTTGGCCTTAGGCCATAGTGTGGCTTTGCTGCGCATATGAGTCTCTTTCCAGGAAACATGACCTCCATTACAACTGCTTAGCAAGCACCTCTGTTGACACATGATTAAACAGTATAGGACGTATACACTCTGTACGTACCCGCAAACAGTGTATGGGAGATGGTAACGGATCCGATGCAATGTTGTGCTCCGAGCTTATACTGTCTGTCTGAATAAATGCAAACAAGCGCAGTGCACAGCTGTGGATGGGTCATTCCCATGGCCGTGTCGTGCTCCCTGGAGGACATAGAGGTATCCCAAGGGGCTGAGAGGACAAATGCAGAAAAGTGCTCCCAAGTGTCACTGATTTATCTCTACAGCAAAGAGATCGGCTCTCCAGAATGTTCTGTCTCTCTCCCTCTCTCTCTCTCTCTGTTTTTGTCTAATTGTGTTGCTTCCTACAGCACATTGAGCGAGGGCCATGGGTGAAGGAATAACCCGTTTAAAACGTAATGGCCTCTGAAATGGTCGATAAACATTGCTCTCACCCACGAGTGAAAAATAAAACAGAAAAAAAGAGAAAAGGGGGAAAAGAAATGGAAAGTTAGAGTTGGAGGACGAGAGAGATTCATCCCACGCATCTTTGATGAGGGATCTGTGTGTCTTCACTTATAGAGGCAGGTCCACTGTGTGTCGTATTCGGGCATTAGGACAAGATGATCTCCAAATGTACCCCCCCACACAACCCCTATGGCACACACGCTTGCTGAATGGCCACAACAAACAGTGCATGTAGAGAAATTGGATGGGAGCTGTGTCAGAGTGAAAGAACAGGAGACAAAAAAAGAGGAAGGCAAAATTCTCCACCTCCTCATTGTTACTCTCTTTTGCTCTCAGCATCTCCGCAGTTTCACACAGTATGCCTCAGAGACGGTGACCAATTGGACAGCAACCCACCTCCGCCGCGCAACCGGCCCAGATTATTCCCAGAGCCGGCAGACGCCTGAGAGTATGGGGCTGTGAGCAGAGCCATGCTGGGCGCATCACACACTCGCCGACGGAAACCTCTGGAAAAAGCAGCACTCACACTGAGTACACTACTGCTGAGTGAAACAGAAAATTACAAAACAGTGGTGGGGAGTTGGAGGTTCATTTTACACTAATCTCGGCCATCGGCTGGGCACATTGCTCCTCATTTTTCAAACAATAAATGGTTATTATTCCAATATTTCTGGATTTGTGCAGTCATTGTAACCCGAAGTGAGAGATGAGAATGAAAAATTGTGGATAAATTAGACTTTATTGTATTCTAATTTTCAACATCGTGCCCATTTTTACTTATTTGCAAAGACACATTCAAACAGACCACAGTAACTGGCATTCATTTTAGAACTACCGCCAGAAACACTGGATCGCACAATAGTCTCCGTGAGGGATTCATTTTTGCTCTTTTAGCCAGGTACTTCATGCTTTGTGAAAGATTCATTAAGCATGGATGTTCTTCATTATGTGCAGGTGTTTCATAATCTGGCCAGAGGATGATGGATGGGAGGTAAGCTGCGGCGCTGTACCACACTGCAGCCTCTCTAATGGCCCTCAAGGCAAAGAGAGCCACACTGGTCGGCCCAACATGGAGCCTTTTTTCTCTCTCTCTCTCTCTCAAGAACAAGAAGAAACTGGGTGCCATTTCTGAGTTTTCTTCCAAGGTCATAGACGTGTTGAGTTAACGTGTCTTTAGTCAGAGAAGGTCGAATTTGGTCAGATCAGGCACAACGAGGCTTCAAGGCAACAACAGATATTGAGGTATTGACCATCCTCACAACTTCAAATCAATATATAGCGTAATATAAATGTTGCTGGTTGTTGAAATGCATATTGCCAGTTGTACCGTGAAGTGAAACTGCAGCAGGTGTTATTGGCTGAAGGAAAACATGTAAGAAGACAAAGAGCGTGAAAGAAAAAAAAAATGATGAAACCTTTAAAAATTGTTATTCTCCGAAATTCTCCGCTGTCTACATCTCCTTGTCCCTATAACAGCGGTCTGTCATCTCAGAGAGAGTGGCCAGCGCCTTTGATATCACTACTTACCATGTCAAGAGAGATGTTCCTCTCAAGCTGTCAGCGGCGATCCACAATGACACGCTCTTTTGTCTTACACGTGTAATCTTCACAGCCAATGCAAAGGCATCTGGTGGAGAGGGTGCGCTGAGGACGCTGGCTATTGCAGATCATCTGACCCTGATAGCAGACCTCCCCTCTCTCTTTTCTCTTGAGGAATCTTAAGAGTCTTTGTGCTTCTCACTTCTGCTGCCATTTCCACCGCAAACCCAGACTTTTCTAGTCAAGAATGACATAAATGTTTCTTTTTATACCAAGTTAACAATGTCTGAATGAATTATATCGCAAAACGAGTCGGAATGAATAAGCTCTAGTCTAAATGATCTTTCATGAAAGATGTCTTAAAGACGCTTTCTCAACGACTTTCTTGTCAGTGGTAGAGGACAGGACTCTCCTATTCTTTGTGCTCCACAGAGCAAAATAAGGCATTGACTGCTGCTTGTCTTCACCTTTCAGAGTTATGTTTTTTAAAGAACGCTCAATGTCACCTCCAGCAGTCTCAGCGGGGAACGTGTTCATCCTCCAGACACGGCGTCCGTGACCTACTCTTCCTCCCAGCCTGCTGCGAGGCTCCACCTGCCTCACACTGAGACCCACACCCTGCACTCAGACTTTAATCTTTTAAGGGAATCTCCAAGGGACCACTTTAAACAAGCCTGAGAATGGATACAGCCATAATTACAATTACGGGACAGGTTACTTTATACCAACAGATTAAGAAGAGTGTGTTTCCGTATTAGGGCTCCATTCAGGCATATGGAGGGGTGATTC
This sequence comes from Sardina pilchardus, assembly GCF_963854185.1. NCBI lineage: Eukaryota > Metazoa > Chordata > Actinopteri > Clupeiformes > Clupeidae > Sardina > Sardina pilchardus. The sequence continues at coordinate 16,290,765 of NC_084998.1, forward strand.
AGGCAGAAATTCGAGTTTAAGGAACCTGTTTTGACTGATTTGCGTCTAGACCAGTTATGCCAGTCTCACAGTGAGGTGTCAGAATTCATGGGGATAGAGTAGCTTATAAATTTCCCAGCCAGGTATTATACATTTTAGTAACGATCCACACTTTACTGTTATACATCACAACCCCTAGACCTCGGAGCTCAACTAAAATTCAAACTGCACATTTTATAGCAACATAGATCCTGCCCAAGACAGATAAATCAGCTAAAATTAATTAAAACTTTAAAGGTTTGTAACCCACCGCCCACACACTGAAGGAGAAGTGATTTACAACAACCAAGATCTCTGCTCTTGCCCCATGCAGTCATTACTGAGATGTAATGCTGACTATATTGTCATTTTACCTCCTGGCTTATTAGGGACATTTTAGACATGCACCAGATTAAGGTGCCCTCCTGGACAGAGTTCTTGTCCCCATACACGGAGCCTTTTACAGTTCGGCACAGTGTCGTTCACATATTAATTGAGAGGTCTCAGACGCAACCAAAGTGAATGGCTCTGTTCTTGTAACTGCAGAGACAGAGAGACATAAGACTGGTAGCTGGAGGGCTGAAGGGGTGGAGTGGAGAGACAGGCTTGTGTCTGACAGCCCCTCTGATCTCGACTCCGCAGCACCTGAGGAGTGTGTCAGAGAGGAGTGCTGAAGTCACCCCGGGGAGCAAGGTGTCTGTCTGACCCTTCTCTGTCTGCAAGAGAGAGAGAGAGAGAGCGGAGAGAGAAAGAGAGAGAGAGAGTGGGAGACAAAGAGAGGAGGGGGCAGAGAAAAGTTGAGGGAGGGAGAGTGAGAAGGCAAGAGCAAGCTGTTTATCAAAGTGGAGTTTTATATTTTTGAATAAATATTTTATTTTTTGACAAGGAGAGCAAGGCAGGTGTAGTCATGTGGAATTGAATGCGGCGGAGGCCTGCTCATGGTTTCTAATCCCACAACGCCATCCATCCCTCCCTCTCTCCCTCCCTCCCTCTCAACCTCTTTTCCTCACTCTCTCTTCCCGCAATGCCCGCTTCAGTGGCTGGCAGACAATGCCTGGCATGGTGCCCTCGGAAAAACACCACGTGAGAAGGAACGGCCCGACTCCAATCCCATCTCTGACATACTGTCCTTAATTCTCGCCGGAGATTTGGGACCGCACAGAGTCGGGATTTCTTTCTCTGTCTGAAGTTGAGAAAGTGATGAAATGTTAATATCGGCGGAGTGAGCTGGAGAGGTGACAAAGAAAAAAAAAAGAGCGGGATTTGACTTCTGCGTGACGCAAGGGGGATGGCCCCAATCACTACAGATGCAGATCCTGAGCTCGCGCCATCTGTGCAAGTCTGTTTACACCCGATCTGGCTGTTTAGCGCAGGAAAATGGCCAACTTTTCACACACACGGAGTAGCGGGTCATAGCCTAACAAAATCCTTGCCGGGAAAAAAAAGGCTATTTCTATCTCTTTTGGGGGGGAATTAGCGATTAGGTGGGTTTGAATGTAACCTCTGCTGTGGGGAGCTTTCTGGAGGATCTGTTTAAAAAGCGTGAGTAAGCCTTTTGAGTGGGGACTCTTATAACTATCTCTCCGTGGCGTTCGCTCTTTCCACACCTACCTACCTTCCTTCCTTTCTTCGGTCCTTCCTTCCTGACTGCCTTTCCCATTTCTCCAGGTGGAGCTCAAATGAGGTCAACGCCTTTGCTGTAATTGACGGATGAGTGAGGAGCGCAGTGTGTTGGAGCCAGGGTCGGGCGTCGGGGAAAATGCCAAAGCTTTAAAAATCCGCCAACCTGGTGTATACGCACACAGACCTCTCACCTCGAATGGCTGTTTTTCTTTTTTTCGTCTTCTTCTTCTTCTTCTTTTGCCCTCCGCATTTTTCTCGAGGCACAGTAAAGCCCTCAAAAAAAATCCCCATCAGATTAAACTGTAAAGAACTCTTCACTATCATACAGACCCATTTCCCGTAAAAAAAAGCTAAGTTCTCTCTCTCAAGCGCCTTTTTTAAAGATGCAGGAGAACTTTTTTATGGAAAGATATTAAGCAGAGGAAATGTTGCAAAAGAGGAGGAAAAATCCTTTGATGACTCACTAGAGCTCTGTGGTAAACCATGTAATTAATTTCCGGCCCCAGAAATATTCAGAGGTTATTGTTTCATTACCTCCCACAAAAAAAACAGATACTGTTCTGTTCCTCCCTGCAAAATGCGCGGGATTGTGCTTGTTTTTTTGGGGGGGGGACATTCATTAATTTGAATTTCAGTTGCGACATTAAAATAAGCGAATACGTGCATGCAGACTGGAGCTGTATGGAATGTGGGGGGAAAAAAACACTAAGGGAAAAGAACACGATGAAAAATTAAAACAGTCTCATTAAAACAGGACTTTCAATGTGAATTGTCCCCCTGACGCCCTGAGAAATAGAAGGTGTGTGGAGAGTGAGCGCTTGGCAGGGATGTAGACTTGGCTTCTCGGGGGTGCTGTGGCCCTCCGCCCTCCCTCTGGACGGAGCAGTGGAGACGGGGGGGCACCGACCACGTCAGGTCACCATCGCCCCGGGATGAGGGGCAGGAAGTAGGCCGCGGCGATCGAGCGAGCGAGCCTGAGCCTGAACACGGGCCGGTGCTGAGTGGAGGCACACAGTCAGGCAGGTGAGGCAGGCAAGGCAAGGCAAGGCAAGCGGGCGCGAGTGCTCTAGTGCTACAGCGTGAGTGTCGTTTTCCTCCCCTCTTTAAAGTGGGTCGTGCAGGTAGCAGTTCATTTGTCATATGTGACAGCTCTATTAATCATGCTGTGGAGTGTTAGCTGAGCCCCCACTCCACCGCGCTCCCTCCCCCAGGGGGGGCTCTTTCGGCAGGTGGCAGGTCCCCGAGGAGGAGAGAGCGCCAACCTGCAGGCTGGGGGAAACATCTCTTCCCCACCACCAACCTCCCCATGCCCTCCTCCTCCTCCCACTCTCCAATACACACACACACACACACACACACACACATGCACCGCAAAACTCTACACAGAAGATTGTCTCTGTCACGCTCTTACTCTCTCTCTCTCTCTCTCTCTCTCTCTCTCTCTCTCTCTCTCTCTCTCTCTCTGTCACACACATGCTCACTCATACACTTCATTCACACACTCACACACACACACACACACACACTCTCACACACACACACACACACACACACACATACATACAGGGCCGGTTCTTCCTACAGGCCAACTAGGCGACCGCCTAGGGCGCCAAATTGGTTGAGGGGCGCCCTAAAGCATCTTTCTTTCTTTTTTTTAACAACATCGATTAACAAAATAAGAGACGCTGGAAACATAAAGTCATTACAAAGTAGCCTGCAAAGCGGAGCTAGCTATGATTTCGACAGGCTGATGTGTGTGTGAGCGTGTGTCAGTCAATCGTAACAGTCTGCATAATCTTTGCAACGTTACATTGTAAACATTGTTGCAATGTCATATCTGCCTCGTTTTAACGGTTAGCTATATGTTACTACAATGCTGAAGAGAAAGTCATTGTAGGTCCGGTTCCAATAAACAAAACTTATCTAGGCTAATAGGAGTCCTATGGCTGACGCCTGTTATTATAAAAAGTATTGTCTTCCATTTAATGCTCTTGAATGTTTATTGTAACAAACAGCACAGTTCATAGGCTACTCATACAATTGACACGACCAACACGGCCAGAAAAACCATGGAAATCCAAACATCTCATGCCATCCATCATTCAATCACGTTCTAAACCAAAAACTTAAAAGTCTTAAAGTGACATGCACCTAATTAAACAACATGTCATGTTGGGCCTACAGTGTAATCACACTAAGTAAAGTTATACCAAATTATAAGACATCAAATCAAATAAGATTAGAAAACATCAGAATTATTTAGCATATTACATTCCAAATGAATTATTCCAAATCTTCAATAGCAGAGGCCTATCTGACGGTTACAGTCATCATTCTAAATAATCTATGGCTGTGAGTTTTAATTGTTTTCATGCATGTCTGGTTAACAGGTGAGGAATGTTTTGGAGACATACATGTGTTTTAGGCATAGTGCTGGCCCTAATCTCTGACTGAAAGTGTGCAGAATTTATGCATTTACATAACAATATTTACAAAATGTTCTCGGGGGAAACCCCCCCGAACCCCCAATAAAATTTGGGAATTAAATACGGGGTGGGGGGGCGCAAAATCTCAGTATCGCCTAGGGCAGCCAATGGGCTAGGGCCGGCCCTGCATACATACAAACATACACACACACACTGATTTGTGACAGGTCTCTCTGCCTCCCCAAGAAAATCAAATAAATAAATTGTAGAGTGAAATAGAGTAGCGCCTTTTAATGCCATCCCCAAAGCTGCTGTCAGACAGCCCACATGATTCCTTTTTATTTGGGGGTGTGGTGTGCGTGTGTGTGTGTGTGTGTGTGTGTGTGTGTGTGTGTGTGTGTGTGTGTGTGTGTGTGTCTCTCTCTCTCTCTCTCTCTCTCTCTCTCTCTCTCTCTCTCTCTCTCTCTGAAGGCTTCCATGAGTGCTCTGGCCAGCCAGCGCGAGACCCTATCAGCGGGTTGAGTCACATGGCCGCTGCATGTGAGTGTGAGTGTTAGTGTGTGTGTGTATGTGTGTGTGTGTGTGTGTGTGTGTGTGTGTGTGTGTGTGTGTGTGTGTGCGTGCGTGTGTGTGTGTGTGTGTGTGTGCGTGTGTGTGTGTGAAGCAGAGGCGCTGGTGCTCAGAGCCGCTGGGAGGATTCTTCAGTGTGGGCTGAGAGGCAGCAGCGTGTCTGTCTCCCTGACATGGCAGCGCTGGGGAGGGGAGAGGAGGGGAGGGGAGGGGAGAGGAGGGGAGGGGAGGGGAGGGGGGTTGTTGGGGGATGATTTTTAGGCTCTAAAAATCATCCAAAGCCATGGATGACGGGGAAGGTCTGAGGAAGAGTGTCCAAGGAGAGTGGAGATGGGCAGGCATAAGTGTGTCGGTGTTTGTGTGTGTGAGTGTGTATGTGTATTTGTGTGTTGGTGTGTGTAGTTGTATGTGTGTATGTGTACTTCTGTGTTTGCATTATGTGCATGTGAATTTGTGTGTGAAAGTGTGAGTGTGTGTGTGTCTGTGTGTGTGTGTGTGTGTGTGTGTGTGTGAGTGTGTCTTGGTGCGTGTGCATCTGCATGCGGTTGTGTGTGTTCATACTGTACATGCATTTGTGCTTGTATTGTGTGTAGGCGGTTAAAAGTGGATGACATATGTTTTATCCATGCATGCGATGTATCTCTCCCTCTCACATATCACTCTCTCTTTCTCACTCTCACTTCCTCCCTCTCTCTGGCACGTATAGTATAGGCTCTCCATCTCGCAAGCGATGGTGCGTGTTTGTTGTTGTTGGTACGTGATTCTGAGAACATATATATTTGTAACTGTGTACATGTCTTTGAGTGACTTAGAACGCATATGTTTGACTGTGCATGTAGCAGTGTGAATTTGTATGTTAGTGTCTGTGTGTGTGTGTATGATGTGTGTGTGAGAGAGTGAGTGTAAATGTGTTTGTGTCTGTGTCTGTGAGTGTGTGTGTGTGTGTGTGTGTGTGCGTGTGTGTGTGCGTGCGTGCGCGTCTGGGACTTGCAGCGAGGGAGCCGTTTGTATTATTTGTGTGTTGGCGCAGCTCTGTTCTCCGTGGGTCTCGGCGAGGAGCAGGGTGCCATGGCACCATCTGTCCTCCTGTTCACAGAAAATGCCCAGAGGTGCCGACGGGCAGGCCCAGTCGCTCCAATCACATGCCAGCATCACTCCACCTAGAATATCCCCAGCCCCAGATCTAGCAACAGCCCCAGCCCCAGATCTAGCAACAGCCCCAGCCCCAGCCCCAGCCCCAGATCTAGCAACAGCCCCAGCCCCAGCCCCAGATCCAGCTCCAGCCCCAGCCCCAGATCTAGCAACAGCCCCAGCCCCAGATCTAGCAACAGCCCCAGCCCCAGCCCCAGCCCCAGATCTAGCAACAGCCCCAGCCCCAGCCCCAGCCCCAGCCCCAGATCTAGCAACAGCCCCAGCCCCAGCCCCAGCCCCAGCCCCAGATCTAGCAACAGCCCCAGCCCCAGCCCCAGCCCCAGCCCCAGATCTAGCAACAGCCCCAGCCCCAGCCCCAGCCCCAGTTCCAGATCTAGCAACAGCCCCTGCCCCAGTTCCAGCTCCAGCCCCAGCCCCAGCCCCAGATCTAGCAACAGCCCCAGCGCTAGCAACAGCCCCAGCGCTAGCAACAGCCCCAGCCCCAGCCCCAGCCCCAGCCCTTAGCCCCAGCCCCAGCCAGGCAGACTGACAGAAGACTGGCCCAGCTCATCTCCATTAAAAAGGCCTTTCGCATTCATCTTAATTTTAAGCCTCCATTTAAGTGCCACAGCGGGCCATTTTCCCCAAGTATCACAATGGATAGCAGAGAACACAATATACACCGTGTTTTATGTTTACTGTTGATGGTGTTCCTGAGAATACTAAACGTGCTTTTTTATTGTCCGCTGAAGCAGTCTATCAATAAAATCTCCACATTCGTCTGTTTACGTGTTACAAATGGCAAAGCGTTAAACCGGGCAACAGATAAAGGTGGTGTTTCATAGTTATCATTCATGACCGTGTCTTCGAATGCAACAACAAACATTTCTCCGTTGTCCAGCGAACGACCATAGATCAATAGAAACGTCTGCACTCCTGGATTTAAGCACAATTTCATAATCAGACAGCAGCTGTAGCTGGTGCCCTCTGGACGTCGATCTGTCTTTGGCTGTGGCGTGTAGTAGCGCTGTTTTGATCCCCATAAATGACTCCTCGGAGGGCCGTGTCCTACCTGATGCCTACCCCCTCTCTCTCTCCCTCTCTCTATCACTCTATCTCTCTTTCTATTCTCTCCCCCCTCTTTTTCCTGTCCCTCTCCACCATCTCTCTCTCCCTCTCCCCCTCTCTCTCAACCCCCCCTTTCTTTCTCTCTCCCTCTCTATCCCTCTCTCTCTCTCTCTCTCTCCCCCTCCCCCTCTCTCCCTCCCTCTCTCCCGGTGCAGTATACATTTCAGCACGACCCCACAGCCATATATCTGGCCGGCTTTGAGACGCGTGATAAGGGAGGATTTATTACGCCCGGCCCCGAAAGAGTCAAGGTGAGCTGCCAAGATATGTGAGGCGCTGGCGCGTGAGAGAGGTGCCCTGCAGATCGCCGATAAAGGTGCCCATCCGATTCGGTAAAACAAAAGCTCTCATAGCACTCGGCACAGCGTCTCGGATGGATGGATGCCTGGATGGATGGATGGATGCCTGGATGGATGGGTGGATGGATGGAGGGGCTTGAATGGTTGAAGTGGGCCCCCTGGCTGGGCTGTGACATCCTGAGCTATTGCCTGTGCTGGAACCATCTTCCACAAGTTCTTCTCCAAGTCTTACTCATGGTTTAATTAGTCTGACTATGTAACAGTGAACCTTTAGAGTGAATGTGCACATTTGTTTGTGTAGTCTATTGCTAATTTATATTATCCAGGCCACGTCTTTTGAAGTGGCTCCAGAACTATTGTATTTTGGTATGCATGAGTGTAAGACAGAGAGTTTGCATTGAGGTGGCCAAATGTGTATGGCTGTGTCGGCCTATATATGGTCATGTAATATCTTTCCCACTAGGCTTGAAGAAGTTTGGACCAACAGCAGCTCCAGGAGAAGTGACTTTGTTGGTGTTTGTCGCCTGGTGTTTATGTGGGGATAGTGTGTGTGTGTGTGTGTGTGTGTGTGTGTGTGTGTGTGAGAGAGAGAGAGAGAGTGTGTGTGTTTGTGTGTGTCTGTGTGTTTGTGTGTGTTTGTCTGTCTCTGTCTGTCTGTCTGTGTGTGTGTGCGCGTTTGTGTCTGTTTGTCTGCCTGTGTGTGTGTGTGTGTGTGTGTGCAACTGTCTGTGTGTAGGTGTGTCTGTCTGTGTGTAGGTGTGTGTGTGTGTGTGTGTGTGTGTGTGTGTGTGTGTGTGTATTAGGGGATGCTGCGCCTCGGTCCCGTAACGGCCTCCTGGCCCCATCTGTTTGTGGGGCTTCAGGGGCGCCGGAGATCAGAAGGAATAACTGGACCCGCTCCTGCTCACGTCTCACTCCTGCAGGGGCGTCAGCAGACACGCACGCCAGCGCAACGCAGCGTAGCGCAGAGCAGAGCGACTGCGCCTGGGACACACACACACACACACACACACACACAGAGAGAGAGAGAGAGAGAGAGAGAGAGAGAGACATAAACACTCCTCAGCATCTCTCTCAGTGCCAACCACACACTGCAAAATAAATGTCCTCTCTCTCATCGTCATGGGGGTTAGGGGTGGAGGAGGTGGAGGAGGTGGAGGAGGTGGTGGTGGAGGAGAGGGGAAGAGGGAGGGGAAGAGGGGCACGACTGCGGCACAAAGGACACCTCTCCGCTCTGCGTGCCGAAAATGGAGCTGCTAAAAAGCGAGTCTCTGGAGGCGCCTCCGAGTCTCTCTGCGCTCTGCGCCGGTGCCGCGCTGTTCCGTTGCGTTCTGTTCTGTTCTGTTCTCGTCGTGTTCTGGTTGACTTCTCTCCGCTCGAGCTAGTGTGAAAGTTTTTTACTTCCACCTCTGTGGACATTAACTTCGAGGCGCGCCGCCTCGCAACTTTTGTTCCCTCGAACGGCAGAGGAACTTCACACCTCGTCCTAAAGCACAGCTGTCAGCGCACAATAGTGCTCTCCGCTAAGCCTTTCTCACATTAGACAGTTTATTAGAACTATTTCCCGCAGAGTTCTGGTTTCGATTTCGGTTCCTGCTAAAAAAAAAAAACATCATCACCAGGGAACCACATTTTTGAGTTGAATTGAGCGTTGATACGGTCCCAATTCTTACCCTCACAGTTCACTTGAAAATAGTCAAGACTGTTTAACATTCTTCTTGGATTCGCTCAACTCTGTTCACAGCCACGGTTAGAAATGTCAGCTGTGTAGGGTGGAGGGGGGTGCCATGTTTGCCAAGGAATCACGGAGCGAGCCACACACCACCTTTCACATTGCCATGGAACATAAGCTCTCATTTAAATATAGAATAAAAACGCCACCACATGAAAGCAAAAAAATAAGTGATAGTGCCAATTATTAATAAGGAAACAATTTCTAGGGGGTTATTTAAATCAGTTTCCCTCGCATGAAGAATCTTTGTAATTAACCTCTGAATTCCATCTTGAAGCAAACACAGACACACACATACACTCACACACACACACAGGTTCCTCAAGTGCTCACACCTATGATTCCCTCCTGCCACCTAGAGGAGAAACCGTGCAGAGTATCAGTGTTTCCGCTCTCCAGCACCGCCGCCGCCAAAAAGCTTTGCTCACGATCAGATTATTTATTTGGGTTAAAACCACAGAGTCAAAACAAATAAACAAACAAAACATTCTGAGGTCACTCTTGGCCGGACAAAGCAGCAATCCGATCAGACGAAAAAAAGGCAGGTGGTCATCGAATTACAAAAAATGTTAACGGGGATGACATTTTATTAAAAAGACAGCTCAAAATAAGGCCTCTGCATTTTTTATTTTTTTTGGGGGGGGGGGGGGAGGAACGGAAATAACTACATCTTATTCATCCCCGGAATGATATTACATTTCTCTGTCGAACATTTTCCTAATACAATGAGATTAAATGAGGATGCCCAGCCCCTTCAGACTGGGCGTCTTTCCCCGCTACCCTGGGAGAAGGCCGACGGGCGTGTGGGAGAGCACTAAGTTATAATTATGTATGCTATCGGTGTTCTTAAAGGGTAATTATACTGAAGTCGGCACTTTTATCAGCAAAGTTGGATGTGAAAGTACAGTAATTAGATATAACGCAAATGTAATTAGGTGTTCTTTTTAATGAGTGCTGCTTTTAAAATAGGGGGGTATTCCCGAGCTCAAGAATAAAATTAATTAGTTCTGGAGTTTGGATTGATCTCTTCGGGATGATGTAACTCGTGTGGCATCCCAGAGATGCATTTTCGTGTGTGCGAAAGAGTTTAATGATTCAGCTTATGCGTGATCTCACACGTCTGTTTGGCATTGTGGATTATAGGGTGGCCATCTGCACGTCGCCGTTCATTTTGTGTTTTAGTTTTTATTTTATGATAAGTGCACAGATGTGTCTTTTATAAAGGTAACAGAAGTTGGATAGAGACACAATCCAAGCAGAATGATCTTGGTCTTTATGAGTGACTTGCTTGAGGTGTTGCACAAAGATCTCATCAGCCACACTATGTGTGAGTATGTGTGTCTATGTCTGTCTGTGTGTGCGCGCGTGTGTGTGTGTGCCACAGGTTGTCTCCTACTGTGAGCCACCGCTCCCTCCAGGCCACTCCTCCTGTACGTCCTGACACTCTGCTGTGTTCTTCCTCTTCATCAAAGCCTTGGGTGTGTGTGTGTGTGTGTGTGTGTGTGTGTGTGTGTGTGTGTATGTAGGCGTGTGTGTGTGTGTGTGTGTGTGTGTGTGTGTGTGTTGTCCGTTCCCTCCTATCCCACCCGTGGTGAGTCACACTCACAGCAGGGCCTGGTTGAGCCAGAACCCGTACGGGGGCCTGCTGCAACACTCCACCATCCCCTAGGGGCCACACCAGCCTTTGATCAATATGTGATTGACTGCGACGCGTGTGACATTCATCTCACCTGTTCCATCGAACACACACACACACACACACACACACACACACACACACCCACACACATACACACACACACACGCACGCACATACACCTCGCTCCGCTCCTGGAGGAGTCGTACAGATTGAGGAGCTGTCTGTTTCTCACCTGCTGTTCCGAGGGGGGGGCTGTGGCGTACCATAATAACTCTCGTCCACCCCTTCCGACTCCCCCCCGCCTCCAACGCCAGGTCACCTTTCTTGTCCGGCACGACATCTCCGCTCATTCATTCTGACCGCTTGGCATGACTGAGGGCGCCGTCAGGATCATGACTCGCTTTGAAATGGAGCCGGCGCTGAATCACAAGGCGAAAATAGAAAAAGAGACTCTTACACACAATGGAACACCTGGACATTGCGTTCTGAAATCACTCTAGAATCGCAATACTGTCACAAACATAACACAACATGGTGGTGCTTTATTTGGTGTTGTTGCTTGTCATTAGATAGCATTCTTATGAGTTCAGTATTGATGGTATTGTCTCATTTGATTCAGTTTGATTGTTTTCTTGTAAAATGCAAGTAAATGCAATCCCATGGTATCCTTCTGGTGCAACTTGTGATTGGCCATTCATCGTTTCCCAACCTCTGATTGGAACCACCCAAATTATGCTTGATTTAGGAGGAGGGTGTCTGACACAATGGTGAGCAGGCTGCAGGACTCTCTCCCCCCAGAGCGTTATCCCTTATACTGGAATACTTCTACAGACATGAGCACTGTCCACATGATGCATGTTGTTGTCAGCACAGTCTGCATGGACTGTCCCTCCCTGCAGCACCAAAGACACTTTGTACAGACTCGTGTTCACCACAGCAGATAGATGGGTAAACTTTGGAGACAACCATGCACATGTTTGCATTGAGCAAAGATAATTGTCCAAAGAAGTCCTTAGAGACACATGGACACGCAGTGACAGAATACCCAGGGGGCAAATACTGCCCCCTGTGTGTGATTTCTGGAACGGACCCAGGCTGGCCTCCAGTGCCCCTTTAGTTTTGTCAGTGTGACCCAAATTATTCTCAATTCTCCAACCAATAAATGTATGTATGTATGTATGTATGTATGTATGTATGTATGTATATATATATATATAACCAGTAACTAGTGAACAGAAAAAAACAAAGTGTTTACAGGCAAGGCAACAGTAAAAACACCAAAATAAATATCTTGCAAAGCCACAGAAATGTCTGATGCATTAGACTTTTATACCCGCCATTGGTTTTCATTTTCCAGTGAGAATTCTTAGAAAATAACATCTGCCAAACCTGTCAGGTATGGGTGCGGTTAATGAAGAGGTGAAGAATTGCAGCCGTGTCTTAGCGGCGTCTGGAAGCTGTTTGACTGATCTCAGAGAGAGAGAAAAAAAAAAGGATCCGAGTTATTTACCTGCTAGGACACTTTTCTTCTTTTAGCTGGGTGATTGTTAGGCATGAATATCATTTGATTTCCCCCAGTAGTTGGCGAGGGGAGTTTGGAGAATTAGAATGGATTTCATGTCTGGAGTAAGTGGTGCATTGCTGCAATTCGAAGAAGGCGGGGAAGGAATGAGAGAGAGAGGGTGAGGGAGCAGTGGCCTGTTGCTAGGAAACACTTGTGGCATCTTCCTGCTCTCCTTGAAATGCCAGAGGAAAAAAATACTGTGCAAGCGAACGAACGAATGAGTGGAGTGAAATGTCAAACATATCTCTGTGGACTTTTGCAGCAGACTTCATATGACCCTTTCAGTGAGAAATGTTTATTGAAGTGGGGGAAAAAAAGCTGGGTATTAGGCAGTGGGCACATATTGTGTGATATTAAAGCCTGCATTTTATGCATCCCATCACCGTGTGTTTCAAACTAATACCTCACCATATGGTCAATCAATTGCAGTGCCATATAATCTCCCACTCAGATATATGATAGAGAGTCCGTCCTAGTCCAGTGAATGCATTCAGCGCCATGGAAGTAAAGCCTGAATATACATCTCGTTCTAATCCATTTTCTTTCTTTTTGTCCTTATTTGCCTCAGTTATCTCCCTTTTACAAATACTGACATATAGTTTGCTCACAGTTTGCTCACTGCTGCTCACAACAGAATCTCCTGTGGAAGGCAACAAAGTTCTCCAGTTTGACTACTACTAGAAAGTGGGCCTAAACCTGTTTCTCACATTAAACAGAGCTAATAGTCCTGCCCCTTAGCTGTCCTGTTTATCCTTGCATCCTTTTCCCGAACCACTCTTTCTTGTAGCCTTTCAGATGTACAGACCCATGATATGCAGGTCTTTGAGGGTGTATGAGTGCTGTCGTCAAATATCTCTAAAGTCCTGGATGTTGAGTGCCATCAGGCTTTTTGAGGTTGAAAATGCAATCTCTCTTCGCTGGCTTTATATGGAAAACAGCTGTGGTGATTAAGCTCTCTCATTTTCATTCAGACGGAAAAAAATACACAATATGAATTTGTACTGGCACAAGAGAGTGGATGATGACAGAAATTACATTTACCGCTGATATGCCCCTTTAAGGATGCCAACGTCAATGAAAGTAACTGATAGCAGTAATCCCAATGCTATGCTACATGACATACCAGTCAATCCACAGTGTAAGACATCTGTTGTGTCTTGTTCATGAGATGGACTGATGTTCTTTTGGAACCAGTTTGGAAAGTGTGGAGCTCCTGTAAACTAAGACGCTGTAACAGGCACTGTAGACAGGGATTCAGCACTGATATGATCATTTCAGCCGTGTTTGATCGAAACATCAGGGCCCTTTGAAAGGTAGGCTACTAGAGACAGTATGAAGCGTTACTTTTAAAAAGTTTTAAAACTAGTTTTAGCTGCAGTAGCTCTAGTTTGTCTTCAGAAACTCACACACATGCGTTAGGAGACGTTTCTGTGGCATCTTCAAACAGCATCTTACCAGAATCTTACCAAGCTTTTTATTATATAACTTCTCACAACACTTCTTTCAGGGTACCCCCTCCCTCTCTCCCTCTGTGGCGGGAAGAGGAATACAGTATACTGTATGTCTTTGCAGGCCAGTATAAATATTGACAAAAGCAGACTTGGCTGTGGCCTGGACACAAGTGGACTTAAAGAGAGAGAGAGTGAGAGAGAGAGAGAGAGAGAGAGAGGTGTGAGAGAGAGAAAAAGTCCACACAGACTTCTCTTTGTTGCTGTTCAGAAGTTCGGCAGACAGGTAAGCACAGCATTTCAGTCGAGGCGTGATACGCTAAAAATATACATTAAATGAAAGCTCTTAGTCACAGAAATGTTTAAAATAGGCAAACTGTGTTATGTGTGAGTTTTTTAAGGGGAGACAACCTAAAATTCAATACTCAGGTGTTTTCCCCCCACACCTACTGTATGCTGTCGCTTTGCATATTCTTTTTGTACCACAGATCACAGCCTCTCAGAAATGTTGGTGAAAACATCCCTGCTTTTGTGCTGTAAGTACAACCGCATCAGGTTTGCAACTCCCAAAACAGGGCACATGTTTGTCTGCTTTTAATCAGGTTTAATCATATGAAATTCCATAAATTATTAATCAGTGGATGCAGAAAAATGAATCAAGCCCTTTGTATTATAGTATATTAAATACATTTCTCATGAATTGTGCATGAATTGTGCTTAATTTAAGCCGGCTCCAGGGGAACGTAATGGCATATGCATACGTAGTTGCATAATTGAGTGGCTCGAGCCACATTATTGTCATTACCAATGCTTGATGCTTAATCTCGGAGGATACTTCAATATTACCAAAGGGTGGCCATTATTACAGAAGCAAATGAAATGCCTACATTGCATAGACTAGAGCATAGGAAAACATAAATGCACTGAGACATGTATGGCTGTCATTATATGTGTGTGTGTGTGTGTGTGTGTGTGTGTGTGTGTGTGTGTGTGTGTGTGTGTGTGTGTGTGTCTGTTCTGAGACATGAGCAGGAGTGAGACAGATGGACAGACAAAGCAAAATTGAATGAAGAGATGGGAGAGAGAGAGAGAGAGAGAGAGAGAGAGAGAGAGAGAGAGAGAGAGAGAGAGAGAGAGAGAGTAGGTGAGAGAGCCACTACAGCAAAAATGAAATCTACTGTTCTTTATCTCTGCAGTGTCCGTCGACTTCTCAAGGTAGTGGAGGCAATTAAACTGAGAATGCGTATGCGTGTGTGTGTGTGTGTGTGTGTGTGTGTGTGTGTGTGTGTGTGTGTGTGTGTGTGTGTGTGTGTGTGTGTGTATGTGTGCGTGTGGGTGTGTTTTTTCTAGATTATCAGTGTATTACATGGTCTGGAGAGAATTCCTCTGTGTGAGAGGGGAAAAAAAACCTCGATAAGCAGCTCATTTCAATTACCCTGCTGCCCCCCATGTTCCGAACGTGGGGAGAGAGGCAGAAGATTCACCCGAGTCAGTGGTGCTAGGGCCGTTAATGAATGATCAAATACACATTTCTGTGGGTATGGATGTGGGGGAGGAAAACCTCTCACACACTCTCCATGACCCCACGCTCACAGCCATCCTGGTAAACCTTCACTTTGAAGTGTGTTCTTGTTCTCCCTCTCTCTCTCTCTCTCTCTCTCTCTCTCTCTCTCTCTCGCTCTCTCACCAGTGAGATAATCTTGGTTAATCCCTGACACATTTTAAACAGCGACACACACTTAAAAAAAAAAAAATAGCAGTGTAATCCTGTATTCTTCATCTGCCTTTTCTTTTGTTCCCCTCTTTCTTCTTCTTCTTCTGGCACCTGAAGTGCTCCTGCTAGGCCTCACCCTGGGGATTGAGAGCGAAAGTGAGCGGAAGGTGAGAAAAGAACAAAAGGGAAAAGAGCCTCCTCGCAACAAAGCGCGCGCTGACGGTGCCCGTGGAGGTGGTGTTGGTGGTGGTGTTGGTGGTGGAGGTGGCAGCAGCAGCAGCAGTAGCGCGGCAGCCACGGCTCGAGCCGACGCCAAAAACGGGCCCGGGCAAAACAAAGGCCAAGCCAAGAGGCTGGGGAGCGACAAAGTGGCGGCGAGTCAAAAGAAAGCGGCGGGGCCGCGGAACGACGCCGGCTGCGCTGCCGTCGGTGGCATATGCCAACGCAACACCTACGTGTGCCAAGGCAGATACCTAAAGGAGAAGTGTGCCGGCTCGCCAGGACGCCAGTGCTGCATGCCAGGTTCTGTGCATCACCAGGAGCCCACTCTGAATGTCTTCATTCCCAACTTTGTTTTGGTTTTGTTCTTTTTTTTGTAAACAACTCGCAGTGAGTCACACAGGCTGAAACATCCCCTCCTCTTCTCTTTCTTTCCCTCTCTCTGTCTTTTTCTATTCCCCCCCCCTCTCTCTCTCTCTCTCTGTTCCCTCTCTCTGCAGCAGGGGCCTGGGACGTCTTCTGTGCTGGCCACCACCACAACCGGGTGAGGGCCTGTGACGGGTTTGGCTGTGGAGCGTTCAACTCTGTTAGGTAGCTTCCGAACTCCCAACTCTGGTCCTCGTGCAGCCTGGGCCCTGCATGGGCCTCACACTGAGCTGCCTGCTGTCTGAAGTCTTTTCATCCTTATCAAGTGCCTCTTACCTCTAAGATTACAGTCTTTGGAAACTGTGTTTGGCACCTGGAAGACTTTAATAGGAGACTGAGATATTCACTGAAATGATGTCTGTATTCGACGCAAACTGAAACATCACTGGTGCATAACAGCAGCATGCAAGGGACTGAGGACTTGAATTTATATTAACTAGAGGTGTATATCAGCACACAGCTCATAGAGCACAGTTGCAGCTCCTCCGATTACAGCCATCTCCGTTATGGCACGTCGGGACGCACGTCGGGACGCACGTCGGGATCTGGAAGCAGACACTATCTGGGGATTGTGTCTGCCTTGCCGGAGACGCCGCCACTTGTTGTAACAGGTTTGAGTTAGCATAAAATAATGCTGTTATGGAAAACATATATTGTGACGTGGTATTTGGTGTTAAGTAATTACACGTGAGGGACAGGTTAATTAACACCTTAGACTTAGGCAATCAACTTGCGCTTGTTTGTTGGGAGGAAAATGGGAGGAAACTCTTGAAATTATGCATTTTGAGATCCACTAGAGAGCGAAGTCTTATTTGAGTGATTTAATTGCCATCTCTTGTTGATAATGGGACACAGTAGGCTATTGTTGTGAAATAATTCCTGTGAAAAGTCTGGACAGCTGGGTATATCAACTGCCTCTGTGGCTTATCGTTATTGGATGAGTGTTCTCCTCTTCAGATGTGTCTTGGAGCCATTTCGTCTTTTTTCATCATCACTGAAATGAGGGTGGGGACCTGCAGAATGAATATCTGCCCTCCATGACATTCTCCCATTTCCTCTGTTCTTTTGCCTCCTGTCTGAAAGGCACAAAAACAAAAAAAACAAAAAAATCATTTTCTGGCAAAGTTGGTGCCCCAGAACTTTCCAAAGAGCCTCTCCAAAAGGACTGCAAATGAGCAGAGAGAATGCAGTCAGGAGTGATCTGAGGAGGTGTCTGCAGAAGTGTGTCATCCTGGCAGGGCTGTCATTAGCCTTTGTCTGGGCTGCGCTTGTTTTGTTCTCTTGTCTGATTGCAGCCCGTGCACGTAACACGGGAAAAGTGAACAATACTGTGGAGTGGAGTTCAAAGTGCATAAAGTATTTTTTTCCCTTCTGAATGAGTATGACAGACATCAGAAGAAATGAAGACGTGACATAGAATAACAAAACTAATTGACATTTGTGCATTTTACCCTCTGAAGTATTATGCATGAGTTGCATATTGCTGTTGTGGCCAATGGTATTGCATGGTTCATCAAATGTTGATTATTGTCTCATGCTTGTCTTACAGTCATGGTGGTGCTCGTCTCAAAGGAGTTGACATTGTGTGTGACGATTACGGCCAGATCAATGCCCCTTTCACCGGTACACTGGGTGGTCCTGTTGGCCACCGCGAAGCTGATGGCATCCATTTTGATGGCGTTAAGCTCTCCAACTCCGGTAAGACTGCTGGTCCGCTTCCTAACGTGGAAATAGTTCTCCCTGCCAAGACGCATCTACCTGAATTCCCCCGAATGGGAGATGAGTAGCAACGACTAATGCGTTTTCAATTACAGGAATGAGCCCAAAAAACCCAACGCAGGCGATAGCACAGGGCACGTCCAGGGCTAATGTCTCATTAGAGAGGAAGCTAGGGGTGATTTGGAGGATTACGGGAAGTGTGGAGGAGGACTGAGATCTCCCTGAACTTCTCATTGCCTTTGACATCAGGACCTTGGAATTTATGAAATCCCATCAAAGTAAAAACATGCATAGCCTAATCATTCCACAGCACACTAATGACCATCGTTAAAAGAGGAAACGACACCGCTATTAGAGTAAGCAACACGGAAACCGTTTTTTTTCATTATAGCAGCTATAACAGCGTCTTCACGGAGCTAATGCAGCAGATGCAATTAACTGCATCATGGGAAGAGTATGTTCCCCTTTCCCTTTCCACTAGCGCTAATCACCAATGCCCCCCCCCCCCCCCCCCAGGAATAACGCATGACACATTTTGGCAGTGTTGTATAGAGTACTGGGAAATCGAACTCAAGTAGAAGTATGGGTACCCTACCAAAAAATGACTTTGGTAAAAGTTCAAGTCACCGACTGAAATGTTACTTGAGTTAAAGTCTTAAAGTATCTCGATTTTCTTGCACTTAAGTATGACAAGTAATTTTCAATTAAATGTACTCAAGTAATGAAAGTAAAAGTACAATAAAATGTTAATAATAGGCCTAATCAAAGACAGTTTGATTTTTTAATATGTTAAAGTTTATCCAGTATTTTAAAACCTGGAAAAAGACAAGTAGGCCTAGTCAGAAGACTTACTGTACAATGCCTCAATGTGCTTCTTTAAATTGGAGGGGGAGTTTTTGTAAGATAGAATTTCAACATTTTTTGGGAGGCATAAGAGGCACTTCATTCGATAGGATGAATCTTTCACATCAACGTAAGAGAACATTGTGTTTAAATATGGCCAGGGGTGCTCATCATCAGGGTCCCCTTCATTTGTAGCCAACGTAGCTGCTGTTTCCATCTCGTCTTCTATTGCGAGGCTTTCTATTCTACCTTCTGCTGAGCTGAGCTGACAGGTGGAGTACCGTCATGCGCAAGTGCAAACATGCCTAGACAAGTCATTCCTGACTTCGCTGAAGTCACCGGTAGAGTAATCTTTTCATTTTGTTTCTTTTTTTTTTTAACTATATGCCACATTGAAAATGTATTGGAGTAAAAGTATGCAATTAAGTTTGGAAATATAGTGAAGTAAAAGTGAAAGTAATCTGATTTTTAAAAACTCAAGTAAAGTACAAAGTCTCCCAAAATATACTTACGTTTGGTAGTGAAGTATTATTACTTTGTTACTATTAAACACTGCATTTTGGCCTGTCTAACTTTATGCTTCTGCAGTGCACTGTGTGAAGATCTTCCACATCCGCCCCCTTCGCTACACGGGGCCCATCTCTCAGGGCGAGACGCTGGGCTACCTGCTGCCTCTGCAGGAGAGCTTCTCCGGCATCACCTCACATCTGGAGCTGCAGATGTGCGACCGGTCCGACCCCACGGCCTTCATCTGAAACAGCAGAGTTATTCAAACAGGCCTGTGCAGCCCGTGGTGTTATGAAAATGTAACAGTAGTCCTGGTTATTTCATGGTATATGGTGGAATAGTTGAGGAATAGCTGCATTTCAAACATAGCCCAGTGAGGGCGCTCTAATGCATAATTATTTCTAAGCTTTCTCACTATCAAAGACCACAAGATGGCAGTAGATGTTTATTTCATTTGTTTTGGTCTAGGACACATAAGCTCTAAAGGCTATTCCAATGTGCATACTCCTACTTACAATATCTCGTATGAGTGCACAAGTTGTGCACTCATATTGGGAATTGTAAGTACAGAAGTATGGGAATTTAAATACAGTGAAGATGTCAGTAAATATTCCTCTCAGACAGTCATGTAAAAAGGAATCACAAAGAACTTCTTCTGGTGCTAAAACACTCAATAAATTAAAGCCAATTAAACTGATGTTTTATCACTCTGTTGAATGCACACAATGCTGACTTATGGAGGAATCATAGGGCTCAGATGGCTGCTGACTTCAGTGGTACCTTAACTGTGTTTATCATGGGATGTAAAGTTAGGCTAATGTGTCCAGAGAAACTTTGACTTATATTAATCGCCATAGCACATGTCTAGGCCTACTCGCAAGACTGAGATCTGCGTACTGTAAGTCATGCCGCCAAAGGATTGTGCATTTCCCCTTGGGGATCAACAAAGTATCTTTCTATCTATATATCCAGCCTATAACAAATTATAGACCTGTGGTCAAATAAGAGGTCAGGGTAGGCTGGCTAATGGATCTCTTACGGATTTCCTCCATCTTCCACAGGTACGGTAAACAATACATAATGTAATAACATACTCTTGGTGTCCTGTAAACACTCTTTAAGAGAAAACTGTCAGCTTCTAAGCTTAGTCATTGCAAAGACTCTGATGATGCATAATGTAAAGGGTTGAAGAAACCCATGCATTGTCAAACACAAAACTTCAGTCACTCACCTCACAGTGGTCTCTCTCTGAACATAGACTGCACGTTCTACAAATGCTATAAACACATTATTTGGTTGTGTGTTTCCGGGGTAAATGCTCAATAATGTTATACATTTTAATTAGTCATCTGAATTAATATCTGAAATTTCAGCTATACCTTCATTCTGCATGGTATATAACACACAAAATGGTCAGTAACCAACAACTTCCCTATGCAATGGGCAACTTTAGGTCCCGTTGCAGCATCACAACTTCACAACCCTCTTTTAAGACAAAATATATTGTTGGATATATTGCAAACTGTAGGAAACGTACCAATGCCAGCATAGATAACAGTTTGATTCAACTACATAGTTTACTTACTTGTGTAAATACAATGTGTGCATGAATATAAAAAAAAACATCATTATTCGATTAAAAATTGTTTGACAGAAGGAAAAGCCCAATATTGACATAGGTCATTAAACCTCGTGTATTCGACTTTCTGACATGGCTCGCCATGCACTTCTCCTTTAAGAGCGACCAGGGCCGGGCTCCGCAGACCTCTCAGCTATCGAATTAGTCTCGGTGAGCTAGGATAGGCTGGGAGTTTTGGTCCAGGCCCGGGCCAACAAACAGGACGGGGGAAAGAAAGCAGGAGCAGCCGAATGTGTTACAGGAAACTCGACGTGGACTATGCACATGAATTGAACGAAGGCGAGAGCTTTTTTACGCGATTCGAACACGCGAATGGTAACTGGAGTGAGTGAGGATACTTTGGATTTAGTTCGGATCGCTGCTGAGCAGGAGCGCAATTTTTAGAGCATTTCACGTTTGACTGCATCATGCCGAGGCGGACCGTTCACGAAGTAACAGTTCAAGATGTGCAGAAGAGGAGAAATCCCAGCAAACACTATGTAAGTGCCAGACAATGTCTAACAGGCCTACTAAATCAAGGCATGCTGTGTGTCAGTAGGGTTACTGTCTACTTCAACCCCTAAGGTGGTCATAGGTAACCTACCAAGTACTGAATTCTTCAACAAAGAGGAGGAAAAACTCCCTTGAGAGTATCAGATTACATTTAAATCAAAGTGGCACGTTTTCTAACTTGCTTTGTAAAGTTTCATTTGGCCAGCAATGTGGTTAACTTCTCTGGAAGTAGTGCAATGTTTCCTCTTGAGTCGCAAACATCTGGGGTGGGTGGGGGGGCAGCAGTAAAGTGGTTTAAATTAAACATAAATCAGAGCTGCAGAACGTCTTGACCCTCATGACTCCGTTACAGTTTGGACTGTTGAGCTGTAGCCTTCGCTAACAATTCCAGAGGTTTTTCCCAAGGCCCCAACATCTGCAAATGCCAAAGCCGCTCCTTGTCAAGAGGAATCTTTTGTGTGGACTTCTCTCTCACTCCGTCCCCTTCCCCCTACCATCCCTGAAAGTGTTTAGCTTTGCAGTTCCCCGATACTGAGTGTAATATGGAATCTGTATATCCACATCCACAAATGATAGCAGTTTTTTTTTTTTTTTTTTTAACTTGTTTATTTTTTTGTTTTGTTTTATTTACTATGCCTTCAGGTTATGGTAAGTGCTTTTGGCAACCACACACAGCTACAGGTCGGATGAATGATGCCGCTGGGATCAGCCTACACACTCAGTGTGAAATGAAGGAATGACAGAGTTGCCTTCTTCAACTTATTTGTTGGATAGTTCAGTCCAGCTCTCCTCTTTCTTTCTGTCTGTACATACACACACACACACACACACACACACACACACACACACTCTCTCTCTCTCTCTCTCTCTCTCTCTCACTCTCTCTCTTTCTCCTTTATCCTCTCTCACCCCAACCCTCAATAACTAAGTCCACAGTGAGAGGGCTGCTTATAAGAAGCCTGGGACGTTTGCCAGTAGAAGCAATAAGCCAGACAGAATCACAATGTAGTTTCCTATCACGTCTCTAGGCTGATCTTTTTTTTTCCCTTTTCCTCCTCAGAGGAAAGTGTAGCACATTTATTTCATCCAACTGACCATTGTGTCACCTAGCAGAAGGCCACAAATTCTTCAGATTTAATTGGTTTTGTACCTGTCATTGAACAATGTCAGTAATATTGAGACTTTACAATGGAGGTAGTTTCCCTTCCCCTTCCATTTCCTTCTGAGGATATTGGGTGTGGGTGATTAATGAACAGTCAGATGGTGGTATGTCCAACATTTCCTCGTTTCCCCCAGTTGATATATTTTATAAATGCATGTCCCAAGACCTTATGTTTATTGTCATAGTTGTTGAGAGCAGTCAGCTGGAAGTCACTATATTTAACTTTTCCAACAGAGCTTACACCAACTCTTTTGCTAATGCTTTAAGACGACTGTTGACAAATGAATGGTTTCAGATATGGGATGATTTGATGCGCAAAAGCAACAAAGGTTGAACATGCGGTTTATAAAAAGATCAACTTCCTTGAGCTAAGGTAAATAATTATAAATGCCATCCTTCATCCACCCACCGCTCTTTTGAAGACTTCTCAGTGAGGACACACTCTATTTTTTCACACGGATGATGACACAAGCCAGCTCGGAATCATATGCGTCATCATAATGAAGTCCTTTGTCTGTCTCTGTGTGTGTGTGTGTGTGTGTGTGTGTGGTTGAGGAGGCACAGAAGTGATGCCCTGCTGCAAACATTGCCCTTCCTCTCCCTCTCCCTCTTCCTCTGCAAATGTGATCTCACAGGATGCACCTCCTGCTCTCAGTGCGAGAAGCTCATATCTCGTCACATGAGCAGGCCATCAGTCCCGCTACCCATGCGTCTGTTTGCTGTTGCAACAGAGTGGATGTTGCAATCAAAAAAGCCACACTAATTCTAAGATTTTGACCAGAAAGCAGTGCTGTTTTATTGTTGCAAACCGAGTCACATGAAAGGCCCCATGAAAGGCCCCATGAAATGGCGTTTTAAACTCGTCGACAATATTGACATCCAAACAATTCCCACACAGAAGCCTGTCGATGCTTCAGATTATTGCCTTCAAGAAGAGAAGCCTCCCACTGTAGTTTGTCTCTTTAGCCCCAACTCCCATGTTATGCTCATATGTATTGTACGCAGCTGCAGAAATATTGTTTGAAAATGTGATTGCCATTGTGCGCTGGATTGAATTAAACCAGCATTTCCCCCTATCTGTTTTTCTCCCAGGTTTACCTTATCAAGGTCTGCTGGTCTGATGGCAGCGCTGAGGTCATCTACAGAAGATACAGTAAATTCTTCGATCTACAGGTATGTGTCGTTTTCATCCAATCATGTTGCTTGGGCCCTGTAACATGAATGATGACATAAGTAGCCACACCTCACCCACAGCCCATCATATGCTTTGGTTTATCATACAGTTTAGCTCAGTATGTCTCTAGTGGTTGAACATTAGCAGTATTTGATGCAGATGGTTTTGTCCTTAAAATTACAAGCGCAGATTCGGAAAATGAACTAATGGAGATTTCGAGCTGGAAGCGGATGCTGTAGGAAACCTCAGAAATGTCTATTTTCTACTTGGATGTCACTTTGGAAGGTTGTTCATACCAGGGAGAAACGTTTCGGTCTCTCCAGTCCTCATGTGAGAACTTCTCCTCTCCCAGGACAATCTGGTCTGGGCCATCTTTTTTGAAGATCTACACAGCACGATGCATTTCTTTACTACAATGCTGGTGATTTGTGGCCTTCAAAGACATGCAAAGAGAAGGAAGAGATTAATACATTTGACCACAAATGTCTTTTTATTAAGCTTGGCTGCATCTTGGCCAAAAAAAGGACATTAAAGCAGAGCAATGCGTCAGCATCACAATAAAGCTGAACTGTCCCCATAATCAGTCACCGGAGCTCTTGGGTCTCAGGGGACCGTTAGCTTTATGGCCTGCTTCACTTGAAGTAAATGGAACTTGATGGATGGTGAGAAGCATTGCCATCAAATGTCCTGTGACATTTTGCAGTGCCTATGTTAAGTTGAAAAAAATACTCAAGAAATGGGACTGACAGAAGTGGAGAATTACCTAACCTTACCAAATGACCGTATTTGTTACGGTAATTCTATATGTGCAAACCAATGGCAAAATGAAATCCAAGGGTATTATGCATATGGGAAGTTGTAAAATGTGCTGTCTAAGGACATACATGTACACCTAAGAGGATATATGGAAATTTACCATAAAAGTAATTTCAAGGGAGCCATTCTCATCGCATGAAGTTCAGGGTTTGTGCCTCAGAGCAAAAGTTGTGGGTAAATGCTTTATCCCACTCTTAAAAAGACTATCAAGTTGATGTGTGGTACTGCATAAAGATAGTCCTCTTTGAGGCATGGGCCAGATAAACTGCCATCGGTTGTGGCAGTGAAACTGTCAGCTCAAAGAGTGGTACATAATGGCCTTCATATACCATCTTCCGAGTCTGTTTACAAACATGGCAATGTTGTGTCAGATGGGGAATGAGGAATAAGTAGCCAATCTGTGAATGTTTATGTCAGTGTTTTTGACATGTGTGACTTTGCCCTTGTGTGTTTTTTTGTATATATGTGTGTGTGTGTCCCAGGCATTCCTCCCCTCTGTTTTGTCATTGCCTCAGCTGAGGAGTGTACTGTTTGGTTTGGTTTGTTTTTGTGGTTGTCTTGTCTGTTTCTCAGTCAGCAGCATAATGTAAAAAAAAAAAAAAAAAAAAAACACCCAGGCAATTTTCATTAAAACTTTGGTGGAGGAGGAGGTGTAGCAGAGGGCCAAGGAAGAACCCATTAAATGTTGGAGTTCATCCGAAGCGCAGGGCAGATTCGCTAATTATTTTCCACTTTCCTTAGCGTTGCGTGACATGGCATTTGGCCTTGGCGGAGAGGGCTGCTCTCTCCGAGTCCGAGCACCTCTCCAGCTCGCTGTTGTTTTCCCTCCTTCCCCTGACCAATTCCCCCCCTCTTCCTCGTTCACGCTCTCACCCTGCTGGTGTCCCAAATTGTTTATGGCTCTTGGAGAAGAGACTCCCGGCCCGGGTCTCACTCCTGCCCTGGTTCTGTTGAGCTTACCCGGAGTCTCACCATGGCTGGGAGAGAGAGAGAGAGAGAGAGAGGGGAGACTCTAGACTCTTTGTCTCGGCTCAGCACGCAACACTCTCTGGTTTTCCCTTATGTCTTTGATACATCTCTTCCCCTGTAAAACGTCAAAGTGTTGGGTTAGGGGAAGCACATGCTGACCCAGCACATTGCGCTGAGGGCAGGCACAGTCACAGGAAATACGTCTCCCCGGCAAGTTTGCTCACGCTCTCTCGGTTGAGGTTGCTGACGAGCTCAATGGCCAAATGTTTACAGTGACGACCGTACCATTAAGAGGCATTCGTGTGCCCTCTGTTGTTTGCGTTTGTCTGTGTGTGTGTGTGTGTGTGTGTGTGTGTGTGTGTGTCTGTGTGTGTCTCTCTCTCTGTGTGTGTCTCTCTCTCTGTGTGTGTGTGTGTGTGTGTGTGTGTCATTCCAATTGCATGATTGCTGTTGAAGTACTGTAAGCATGTGTCTCTCTGTGTGTGTGTGTGTGTGTGTGTGTGTGTGCGTCTGTGTACACATGATTGGGTGTTTTTGTCATTCCGGTGGTTTACTGATTTACTGATGATGCAATAGTGTGTGTGTGTGTTTCTTTCTTTCTTTCTTTCATTCTTTCTACCCGTCTCTGCCTGTGTATAGAAGGAATGGAACAGCTTTGTAACAGATTAAGCCGTTCTAGAGGTCGTTCTTTGAGCCCACTCATTCAATTCTTTCTCTCCATTTGGCCCAGAGGGAGGCAGACTTCATATCCCCCATGCAAGGGATCTTTGTGTGCGCAGCATGACCACACTGACCTCCAGAGGATACAGGCCAGACAAGTGGAGGCACTGCTCTGAATTAGCGCCATGTCTGTCTGTCTGTCTGACCAAGCCTGTCTGACCAATTCACTTACTGTACTGTACTGTACTGTACCTACCCCTGTACACATTTCTAGCACATTCTATCAGGCCGTGCCCCAGTGAGGTCAGACCATGTGTTCGGCCACAGTGGAATGGCAGATATTTCCCCCCCAGTGCCACTTCGGTCTCACACTGTGAAATGGACATCAGAGCACTCAGTACAGTATATCCGTGCCTGGCAACCCTGCTTACACTATTGTTGTATTTTCATGTGTATGGGTTGAAATATTAGTTAAGTTGTTGGAATAAGTTGAAAGGGCTTTCTTGACGTCCTTGTTGAACATATCTTTTGAATATGAATATACTGTTGACAGTTGAAGTTCAATGTTGTTAGGCTGGGTTCGAGACACAATTACTATGTGGTATACAGTCATGTAGATTGGAGTTAATGATGTCAAAACACACAGTATGTAGATAAAAAGCGGTTTAAAATATGTTTGACAGGACTATTCTCCTATTAGGCAAAGACAAACAAACACTTTTTCTGCCTTTATGAGCTAGACAAGAGCATATTAGCTTGTTCCTGTCATTAAAAATGATGAGTCAACATCCTAATTAACTGAGGACAAGTCAGTCAGTGTGTGATGTCTGTAGACACAGTCTTCTTAGGAAGTGTGTTCGCTCTTATCCTCCTCCTCCTCTTCTTCGTCAGTCGATCAGTCAGTCAGTTGTGCGTCCTGCCGGCCGGCGGGCTGGTCGTCCACTCCACGGTGAGCGGCGCTCTCGAGAGCGGGAGTGGCTCTGGAAGCATATGGCTGCAATTACGGAGGACTGCATTTGTTTGCTGGTATTCCCAGTGCCGGCGCAGGGGGAGTGCACTAAGGGAATCTGCCCGTTCCCCGGAGACAGATGGCAGTCACGTGTTGCTCCGTCTGCACACCCCACCCCCAGCCCCCCCACCCCTCCCACTGAGCCCTCCTCCCTTCTCTTTGTTCAGGCAGGGGAAGGCCTGCTTGTAAGTATGATGTAGGGCTGGAGAGTTTGGCGAGAGAAAAAAAAAAAAGCCAACCCCTCCCATTGCTAAGTGCTGTTGGACCGGATTGATGTTCTTGGCTGCTGAGCTGATTCGGTTCTGTGCTTTTGACTTCGTGCTTGACAGCAGTATGGCGTGCAGGGCGATATTTGGGTGAATTGTGCTTTGATTTTGAAGACTGTTTGGGTTTATTATTTGAAACATTTCTCTCCTCACTATTAGTCTCATGAGAAGTGCTTTTTGTAATTGTGCTGTTATGCATTAATAAATGGTATTGCTTTTCTGTGGAATAACAAAGCACCAGTTATCATCATTTCATATCCTTAAAGTTATGAATGTCAAATATGGCATTGCTGTAGAATCTCTATATATGTGAAAACTAGGAATTGAAATATTTGTGTCTCACAGACCTCATAGAATTGGGTGAAACATAGAGTATATATCATATACAGTACATGGTCTTTCCTCAAAGCTGTTGGTACTCTTGGCTGTAATGTACTGTACATTGGCCAGTGTGTGGACTCTGAATGTGGTTCATTCATTAGCGTATTTACCTGTGGTAGACTAGAGGAAGTGAGCCCACCGGTGATGAACAGATTCAGAGAGGTGCTGCTGTATTCAGGAAGTGTGACAGTCGTGTGCGTCATGAATTGGAGCCTTTATCTCACACTGTAGGCATGAGGGCAGTGATGCAAGATGAAGTGGCATGAGCGTCACAGATGAAGGATGGTGGAGGTGGATGGGGGGGGGGGCAGTTTTATTATTACATGGATGTGTGGGGGGGTGTCTGAGTGAGTGGGATGAATGAGCTGCTCTTTTTTTGGCTGGTTCCTCTATTGTTTCCTTTGAATCTGTTGATCTGTGGATATAGTTCAAGGAACTGCGCTTCGTGATTCAGAGTTATCATAACTGTTGAAATATCACACTTATGCCTTTTTTTCCCACCAAAGTTCTCGGTTTCACAACAGAAGCAGTCCGTGTTTATGTAGTAGGGAGACATAAAGTCTTTTTCCTCTTCTTCTCCTCCTTCCCCTTCAGTGGTCAGTACAGGGGAATGTGAGCATAAACTCCCTGGGTGAGCCGGACCGTTGGCCAGCTCAGGGTGACTGGGCTCAGGGACTGTTTGAAGTGAAGTTGATGTCAGTCTCCACCGGTGTGGAAACACTGAGGAGCCTAAGAGGAAATAGGGAGGGAGGAAGACCCATCAAATAAACAGTAACATTCATGTTATAAATACATACAGTATATACATACATACATATAAACGTTTATATAATATATATTTATATATTATGTAATGAGACCATGATGCTCAATTGTTTCCACAATTGGCAAACACATCATTTTGCACCAAATAAGGCAGCATTGTGTGTTCTCGGTGGTACTCTGAGGGGGAAGAGCAAGAGCAAAGTCTCCCACTGTCCATTTCTGCTCAGTTCCCTATAGCAGGCCTCCTATAGCAAGTCCAGTGGGAACGGCCTGCCCACCTCGTCCACTCCCTCGTCGGTCCCTGAGGAGACGGAGAGCAAAACCCATAAATCTATCAGCTGAGCAGCTCTGGCCTCGAGTGGCACGCTCCATACGGAGGCCTGCTGGGGCCAAATCTGTTGTTGTTGTGTGGGAGGCCAGGCAACAGCTATCAGTGTGGGTACACATAAAAAGCAGCAGATCACACTGACATTACACTGCCTGCATGATCTTTTTTTTTTTAGATTTGTTGGATTGGAAATGTTCTGAGAAATGAAAGAACATTCCTCATTTGTTTTCTAGCTCTTGAGTTCAAGTTGACCTTCATCATCAGCTGTTGGCAATCAGCCATTGCACGTGTTACTCAGTCAGGATCTCTCTCTCTACAGACCATGGCTTCTACCTCAGCCGTACAGGAACATATGCTGTTGAGTTTATTTGGCATGGCAGACCTAAATATATAACCGGACCGGGGTGTGGCTCTCAGAAGTGTTGTTAAGCGACCCCTTGTCATAACAAGTTTACAGTCTCTCTGTTTTTCAACAATGGTGCTTGTTCGATGATGCTTTCAGGAAATAAACCCGTTTGCATTAAGACCATCCATTTGTAGGTTTAACTGCAGTATGTGGCGCTATGGGCCTGTGTTTATAGCTGTGTTGTACCACAGGAACACGATGTTATGCCCTTACTCTGACAGGCCTGAGAGTGAGACTGTGCTCTGGGGTGTATGTATTCTGTATGTGATGCCCACAAAGGCAGCAGCTGTGTTGCTGTGTGTGTGTGTGTGGGGGGGGGGGGGGGGGCGGGGGGGAGTGCGGAGCCAGCACCAGGTTGGACTGGGGCCGCTCCCACATGAGGACACACACCTGTGTTACTGCTGCTTTAATCATCAGGCGCTCAGCTGATGCTTTCAGGTCCTGTTTTACACATTACTGAGTAAATGTGTGTGTCTGTGTGTGTGTGTGTGTGTGCGTGTGTGTTGCCCCAGGTGTGATTTTTTCTTTTTGGTCAGCTCTCTCTCTGCAGCTGGCATTGGAAAGCATAAAAAAGTAACAGAACTTTAAAAAGTAGAAGGGGGTGGTGGAGGGGGGGGGGATAAGGCGAGAACAGGGAGGGTGAGTGGCGCTGGCGTGGACGTAGGAAAAGAAACTACAGTGCAGCGCAGAGCACAGCGCACAGCACACAGCACAGCACCAGTGGAAGAGGCCTGCACCCAGAGAGACCTGGAGGAGGAAAAGGAGAGGGATCAAAAAAATAGTAACTCACAGAAATGTTCCACTATGTCACTGGGCCTGTGGCAGTGGCCCTACAGACCCTGCACTCACAGGAGGAGCAGGAGGAGGAGGAGGAGGAGGAGGAGGAGGAGGAGGAGGAGAAGGAGGAGGAGAAGAAGAAGAAGCGGAAAAAGAAAAGAAAAGAAAGAAGAGACTGAAACAGAAAGAAAGACAAGGAAGCATGCCAGCGGCTGTATCCAGTTCTAATCATTGGCAAAGCCTAGCAGGAATGTGTGAATCACCATGATGAAAGTGAAAAGTGCTTGCTGGTGAATTGAGTTCAATTGTGCGTGTGTGTGAGTGTGAGTGTGCGTTTGCGTGTGTGTGTGTGTGTGTGTGTGTGTGTGTGTGAGTGTGTGTGTCACTCTCTGTGAGGTTTCCAAGTGTAATTTCGTCACAATTGAGTCCCTCTCTCTCTTGTTCTGCCTTTGTGTGTAGATGGAACTTCTGGATAAGTTCCCTGTGGAAGGTGGACAGAAGGATCCAAAGCGCAGGATCATCCCTTTCTTACCTGGTAAGAACACACACACACACATGCACACACACCGTATGCAGACACATGCATGCTCTCTCCCTTTCTCATACACAAACACACACACACAGAGACATGCATACAGAGATGTACACACACACACATGCACACACACATGCACACTACAGTTTGGAGTGGGTTGTCCCTCGGTTGATGCCATCAGGTTTCCCGTAGCCCATAGCAGCAGAGGCCAGGAGGTTGTCACCGAGCATCAGCGTTACCCCAAATTCCCCCTCTCTGTCATGATGTCACTATTTCCACCACAGCCAACTCTTTTATTCTCTTTCTCCACCCCCCCCACCCCCCCCCCCACCCCCCCTCTCTCAACATGTGGAGAATTATGCACTGTCTGGCAGTATGAGCTGCCACCACTCCTGACAAATGCTCCTTTAAGATAATACTGACAGAGAGAGATAAGCTCCCATACCCGTGGCCAGCGACTGGCCTTTGGAGTCCGTCTGGACGGTGCAGAGGTGGTGCGGGCCGGGGTGGCTGGAGATGGACTTCACCTTGGAAAGCCCTGGCGGGGTCGTAAGGGGAGGGAAACGGGCGGGGTGGGACTGGGCGAGACAGGCTGGGGGGTGTGGGTGTGGAGTGAAGGCCTGGAACTCATTGAGGGATCACACACACACACACACACGCACACACACACGCACACACACGCACACACACATATGCGCAGAGTTGCGCTTCTCAGCTGTGTTTGTTTAATGAACTCAGGATGTGTGCCGAGAGGCACTGGAATGGGTTTCCCAGATAGTTCCCCTTTCTCTCTCTCTCTCTCTCTCTCTCCCACTCTCTCTCTCTCCCACTCTCTCTCTCCCTCTCCCTCTCCTTTCACTGTATGCTTTATTTACTGTTTGCTATGAAACAGGATTATTTATGCTTTCAGAGTAGAGGTTCAAGAGGTATATAAACCATTTTCTAGAGTCATACTATGTTTAAAAATAATCAAATATATTTATAGTTTTATGTGAATTAGTCCATCAAATATATTTTCAGACATGAAATGGATTATTAAGGACTACTGTTATTTCTGCATGAGTTCTGTGTATCCGTTGAGAAAACATATTAGCCGTATAATAGAGGGGCTTCAGATCTGCGTGAGTGTTTCTCTCTCTTAGATGAGGATGTTGGTCCAAGGCGCTTTTTCAGGTGGTTCCCATTTGGATGCACCCCCTTGTCTAGTCTGGGTCCCTGACTCTGAGAGAGAGAGAGAGAGAGAGAGAGAGAGAGAGAGAGAGAGAGAGGGAGGGAGAGGAAAAAAAGAGGAGAAAAACATCCCGCTCCACATTCCAGTTTGCAGCGCGGGGCCTGAATTCTGCTGGAGTGAGTGAAAAAGCTGCTGGTGAACTGGTTTACGCAGCAGATCGTTGTCTGTAAACCCGACCACATGCTTACCCACCCAGCGCCGCCTGAGGAGGATCGGGGGCCAGCGCGGGCTGATCCGCTGCAAAACCAACCAGACTCGGAAGTGGCTTTATGGAGAGAGGTTTTGGATTGCTCCGACATCCGGTCTCTCTCTCTCTCTCTTTCTTTCTTTCACTCGTTTTCTCTCTCCTCCTCTCTCACTATTCCTCTCATCATCTATAGTTCTGTCTGTCTGTCTCTCTCTCTCTCTTTCTCTTTCTTTCTCTCACTCGTCTTCTCTCCTCCTCTCTCACTATTCCCTGTCTCTCTCCATCTGTATTTCTCCCCCTCTCTCTCTCTCTCTCTCTCTTTGTCTCTCTCTCTCTCCCTCCTTCTGTCTCTCTCCCCTCTCTCCACTGTGTCATTTGGCCTACCTCGGAGGTCTGTGTGCACATCTGTGAAAAATGTCCATTCAGTGCATTCTGTCCAGTGTGACTGACCTCCAGTGTTTTTGAATACAAAGTGCTGAATGGGTGTCCTTCTGCAGTGCAGTGCAGTTCACCCTCCTTGATAGCTTCTGCAACTCATCGCATTTACATTCACTCCCAGTCGCCATCGCAGAACCACGGGGCTTAAAAAACTTGGCACAACAGGTCAAAGGAGAGCCATTTTGTTTTGTTAGTTCATTTATTACGGAGTTTGTTTTGCTGAAACTCTCTGAACTCTGGAACATTTCTCCCCGCGGTGACGTGAATCCTGCACTCGCGTTGTTTGTCCCCCCCCTCCCCCCCCCCCCATTAGTTTATGCTGCGGTGTATGTAGGTGTTTTTGTAGGCTTGCTCTCCCATGCCTCGGCTGCATCTGCAGCTTGTTGTGCTTCTCTTCCCCCGCGTGTTTCGACCGGGTGCCAGTGGCCGTCCACGTGCCTGCCAGGTATGTGTCAGCCCCTTTAACGCCGCTTCTCTAAGTACTGGCTGGACGCAGCAAGCCAGCGGGGAGCCGGCGAATATCAGCTCAGCCCTCAGCCATAATTAAAAACAAAACAAAAAAAAAGACTTGCCAGTTCCGCACATTCTTCCCCTCCCGAAGCTATTAGGCGGCTTTATGAGGACTTGTGGTCTGCGAGGTGAGGAGTCTGCTCAGGTGGACCGCCGGAGAACAACAAATCAGAGCCCTGACAAATCGGCGCTGTCAAGACTTTTGGAGCCCTGAGGCCAAATCCCGTGGCCTGAGTCTGACGCTGTCAACAGTGTCAGGTAGCAATCTGCGCTGTAGGAGACAGTGTGTGTTCAGTGTTCAGAGGCTGCAAAACATCTCGGATCCTTGATTTTTAAAGCAACAGATTAGATAATTATTCAGACTATTGTAGTTTTTATGGTACTTGGAATCCCATGAAAATGTCAGACAATGTACATTGCTGTTCAATGCCTTTCTTTGTACAATTTTCAATATCTGTTGGTCTATTTCTGTTGAAGAGGGGCAGATATGTAGGACAGCCGTCATCATAACACCATTAACAGGCTGACAGATTTGATTTGGAGTGTACTGCTTGCTGACTTTATCTTTTTATGAGAATGAGTCAGCATGATTACCAGTCCTCGGGCCCAAAGATTTCCAGAGAAGCTCCCACCCCTCTTGAGTCAGCAATCAGTTGAGTGTCAGTTCAGTGTCCATGGAGACGGACCCACCTCAAAGTCTAGCTCATTCCCAGAAATAAATCTGGGCTGCGCTTTATTTGAGTAATCTACCTACAAAGGTTTTACACAACTTTTGACATTTCAGATCAGTCTTTTCAATTGTTCATATAAACCAAATCCAACCTCAAGTCTTAACCTTAACGATATACTGTACTGTAACAAATAGCTATTTTATGATCTGAGTATCTGTGGAGCACTTATACTTGACCTTCCAAATGAAGTGGGATCCAAATCTATCTCTGGGCCAGAAGTGTGCCATACATGGGTCTTACCCAGGCCAGCTCTCTGGGTGGAGAGGCGAAGGCTCGGCCCCCTCAGATCGCAGGGCCAGGGAGAATTCCTGTGCTGCAGCTGAGGTCTGTGGCGAGGTGTGGTGTGAAAAAGAAATACAGTCAGCATGAACTTCGAGTGTCCTTTAGGGTAGGAGAGAACCAGCCACGTGGACAAACACTGATGAAGCATTACTTTTATTTCAAATTAGAAAAACGTTGGCCACAGTGGGCTGAAGCCAAGAACTCACAGAACTGACCTCACAGAACTGACCTCACACTGCGTCTGAAAGTCGTGCACACACACACACACACACACACACACACACACACACACACACACACACACACACACAGTAGCCTATATTCTGTACTGAATCGAAGCAAAGATAGCCATATGTGAATATGTATTTGAAGGACTACACACTTCCAGGTTCTCCAAGAAAATCCTCCACACTTTCAAAGGACTGTATTCTCAGAGTAGGGACCATTGTCCACTTGAGCCTCCTTAGGTAGGGTTGGTACCGAAACTTAGTTCTAACATGGCATAAGTGCCGACGCAAATCATAGTCACGACATCGAATAACAATTTTTTTAAAAAGAGCTAATTCTTTAGTACACATCATGCGCCATTTTTAAGGTATTGCTTTGATAGCACCACATCCTATACAGTTAGCTAACATGAACACTTCAAGAAGTATTTGCTTAAAGCAGAGGACTGCACCACATAGGCTAGAAGACCAGCTCGTGTGAGTCCATGCCAAGTAGTCTACTCTAAAGCACAAGCCTAGTCAAAATCTACTGTAGCAATGAGTATGCACAAGCAAACGGCTGTGAAGCATCAACAGCCTAGTCTACATAAAACGCTTACAAATGCACTAACTGACATTTATTTCATATGTTATCAGCTAAGTTGTAATGTGAAAACTTTCATTCACATTATGACCATACAGCATCACAATGAATTTGAAGACCATGCTAAAATATTGCTTGTAAAAACAGGCTGTAAAAACATATCTTTACTTTGATATTCTGGAGCTGTCGAAGCAGATATGGAACCACCACTGCACCGGCTCTCGCAACACTGGCATATAACATGTTTAAAAACGAACTAAGGGGGAAGACTTCAAATGTATTGAAGCATTTGAAAACACACTGAAAAGCAGAGTCTCTCGATGTTAGATTAGCCTGCACTGCCGTTGTCCATGACTAGCCTGGACCTGGCACGGCCATGGCAAGCGGTTTTAACATTTAGAGTTGTGGCAAGCCATCTGCACTGGATAAACTTGAAAGCAGAGGAAAGTTTGACATTGTGTGTGTAACCATGGCAAGCCATTTGTACATGTAAAGTTATGGCAAGCCATCTGCAGTTAGAATTAACAAATTAACAAATATGATCAATCAATCATAAAAAGCAATTTCATGCTTTTGACCATTAGTTTGGCCATTTTGTTTTAAAAACAAAGCACCAGTTCGGGCACCGTTTTTTGGCACCGGCATCATTTGAAAAAGTATCGATGTAGCACCGGTATCGGATAAAAACCCAACCGATACCCGACCCTAGCAGACTCAGCAGTAGAGTCTGGGTCCCCAGAGTTGGCCGTGTGCCCCTGAGGGGGCAGAGCCAGCGCTGCGTGGCCCGATGGGAGTGCAGTTCCATGTCCTCCGGGCTCCGAGAGGGTTTATTTTCCGTTCCAGATCTGCAGATTCCTGCACTTGCTGCTGCTGTGCTGACTCAGCATACGGCGCCCGAGCCAAGGGGCCGAACTCCATACACACACACACACACACACAGAGTGTGCATGCCCATACACAAACACACACCACGGCATGGACCCTGTGAACAGCCCACCATATGTAATGCTGTTATAATTATCAGCAAGTTTTTAGCGGTTTATATTTGCTTCACGTTGGGTTTGGCTGTAACTGCTTCAGCTGTTCTCAACCAGATCGCTTCTCAGGTTTCATGCAGTCCATTTTAAAGCGCTACTTTTCTTATCTCAGGGATTTTTTTTTTTTCACTTGTTCAGATTGATGAAAGGCATAAAGGCTAATCACGGGTGTCCCATTTCCTCTGGATCATAAAACTTCAGGGATTTGATTAAGGGTATCCATTTCTCGTTATTGTCTCCTAGTGGGTGTTCCGGGCAGATAGGGTCTATGATTAGAGCAGGGTATTTCTGTGATTAAAAATAAGGTACTCATGTTATCATACACACACACCGTTTGACCCTTTGGAGGGTTCCTCCATGGCTGTTGGATGGTTTTAAAAAGTCCCCTCATTCAGTCTGGATTGTTCTGTCAAGAGTGGGTCAAAATTGTGTTTTGGAGTGTGTTTTGAAGTGGACAGTGGAACTTCATCATTTGCTGTTTGATGTGTTAGGGTTGTGGTGGTTGCGTGAGATAAGAGAGGAAGTGAGGCACTGAAGTTGAAGTGTTTTGTGCCTAAGTTTCGCTATGTAGAAATCAGATGATGAAATATTAATTTTCTTCTCCCTCTCTCGTGTGTGTGTGTGTGTGTGTGTGTGTGTGTGCGTGCGTGCGTGCGTGCGTGCATGCTTCCAGGAAAGATCCTGTTCAGAAGGAGTCACATCAGAGATGTTGCCATGAAAAGACTGAGGCCCATCAATGAGTACTGCAGGGTAAGTCACGTCTGGCCAAGCAACAGCCGCACACACACCACACACACACTAGCGCAATACTCTCTCATCCCCACTGCTCCTCAGCCATCCTGCGCTCTCTGTCTAGAATAAGATCCTCTCATATTGTTCTCTGTCTGCAGGCTTAAGTGGCACAATAGCCGTCCTATTGATACACCACACATTTAAATTTAATTGCAGATTAAAGTTTCACCGACGCTCTCTCTCTCTCTCTCTCTCTCTCTCGGCCTCCGTCTGCTCCTGTTCTGTTGGGGGAGGGCGTCACTCCGTTTGATCCAGCCACTCTAATTACTCATGACTCCCTGGCTCGTCACCTTTGCTTTTCTTGTGGGCCCCTGAAAAAATTACACTAAATTGCCGTAATGTCAGTAATCTTAAAGTAGAAGCTTACGAAATGGAGTAAATTTATGACAGAACAAGCGTTTCTATAATATATTTTGAGAGGGAGAGAGAGAGAGAGAATAAAAGAGGGTGAAAGAGAGAAACTAAGTGGACTTTAGAGAGGACAAAGTGTGTTTTTCTTAAAGCTGAAGCAGACGTTAAGCACCCACTGCTGGCTGACTACAGGGGCTTCTTGAGGAGGGTACGGGGGTTTTCACTGCGCTGAACTCGGCCCTGTCAGCATCTTAGTGCTCTTTTAAAGGCCTGCCCACCAGATAAACAGCCCTTTATGGCTTAGTGGAGTTTTTTTGCAAGCTGGCTAAATCATACTTATGTGTGTTCTCTCATACATCAGCTTATACTGTGAGGGTCATTCAACCGTAAATAAAAACATATATATTTTTTATAGTATGGACCCAATTGAGGATGGACTGGAAAGGCTTGAGTCTTATTTGAGCTGTGTCATTGATTTGATGAGAGGGTGGTATCACTTACTCAACAGATCAATACGCTCCTACCAAACCCTTCTCCTATGTATTACTTATGATATGGAGCTTAATTACAATCCAGATACTGCTTACATTTCAGTATTGTTTAAGTGCTAGAAGAGACCACATTTCTACATGATCAGTTCTCAGGCACTTTGTCAGAATTAGCACATTGATTTGGCAGTTTCACATTTGAAAAGTTATATATAATTGCTCACAGGAATGTTGTCCTTGCTTTAAGCCTTGGACATGTATTATAGTACTTACACACAGTGCATATGTCCTGTCAATCATAAGTAGGTTGTTTAATTGCCTATTTAGTTGTTAGTTTAACTGTCTGTGTCACCCATAGACTGTATACAGTCAATGGTGTCACCATTATTAAAAGTATTTGTTAGTGTGCTGCTGTTGTGTTTCCATTGGAGGTTGGAATTGCACCTTAGGGAAATGGTGCTGTTGATTCTCCTGAAGAGAAGCGGCGAAGAGTAAATGTTTCATGCTGAGATCAGATAACAGAAGTGGCAGATGGGACCTCTGGCTCATGCCCAGGCCTCATACGCACACCACCACGGCGTACTGTAGGTGGGAGCTAACACCAGCGCGCGCTCAAAACAGATCAAAACAGATAATCACACTCCAGATCACACACCAGATACAAACCAGGTCCGATCCAGATACAAACTGGATCAAAGCCACTGTACCGTATCAGGATTCAAGAGGATTTTATTTGCCTCTTGAAAACATGGTATTGGACATAAATGTTGCCATGTAAAAATACATACAATTATACTAGTAAAATAACAGACAGTGCTGAATTAAGTGCTTAAAAATATAGATACACAGACGTACAGTATACACTCCAGATTCGGCTCCAGCTCAGAACCAGATTCACACCAGATTGGAGCCAGACCCAGCTGCCAGACTCAGATCCAGGGCTTTAGTGCTGTCTGAGTGTAGACTCCGTGTCTGCTCCGTTTGCGTAAACAAGCCTAATTTTGAGTGCCGTTTCATTTGGCTGTGCTCCGTTTGGGTTCTGTCAGTGGTGAAACGGGTGCTTTATCACTGGGGCCTCGGGGAGAGACTCTTTGAAACCTGAGTCTCTGGTTCTTTGATGGAGCTACTCACAGACACACATACACACACAGGCACGCACACACACACACACACACACACACACACACGCACGCAGAGTTGGCTCCATAGTCAACAGGATAGCCCTGAATAGGGATGTTAGGCCCTGAAATATGTTAACAGTGGCGACACACACACATACACACACACACACACACACACAGAGTTGATTCCGCAGACAACCGTATAGCCCTGAATAGGGCTGTTAGGCCCTGAAATATATTTATAGGGGTGACACTCACACACACACACAA
>NC_084998.1:16334397-16359397 GCF_963854185.1 Sardina pilchardus
ACCCAAAGCTCTCAGGCTGTTGTTTGTTCCCACCACAGCTCTCTGTCATGTCGTCTGAGATGAAAGATCCACGGTTAGAAGCAACACGGTTACTGGATTAGGTCTACGTGACTTGAACCATTCCAGAGGCCATTAATCTGACATCCAGGAAAAAAACAATCAGTGAGGTCAAACCTGTAGGTCGTCTGTAGGTCAGACGGGAACGTCCAAAAAGTCAAAAAGGTCCACTGGAATGATGATCCTGTTTCCCAGGGTGGTGTTGACCAGAATAAAATGTGCAGACTCTAAACAGTTAACTTCTAAAATAGGAGACCATAGATTCTGGCTCAACAATTCCTCCGGCATGCAGGCAGCAGCGGCAATAACAACAATAAACTTTATTAGCCGCTCCACAGACACCCGTCTGATGCAGGCAGCAGTGAGGAAGGCTTCTCTGCGACAGGCCTCTACTGTCATAAACAGTGGACTGGGTTAGACACTGAGTCATGGATGGCCCTCTCCGCCGGGCACACTGAAATAGACCTATTTTCTCTGAAGTATGGCGTCTGAATCCTCTTATTCAAATGGGACCTAAGTTCTGTGCTCGACTCTGGCTTTGGCAGACCAATAATTACTGGAGTTTCCACTTCAGCTTTGCATCCATGACCCAATTCACCGTTCTAGTCCTGGCTCTCATGCGTCTGTCCAATCTAAAGACAAGGCAGCGTTTCAGATACCTGAGCTGAGCCTCTTGTATCAGAGCCCCAGTTCTAATACCAAGTGTGGTTATTTTACACGTCTTTACACGTCTTACACGGCTTTTACTAATGTCTGCATATGTGCTTGATATTATCCTATGGAGTGGATGTAAACAGGTTGCACAAATGTTA
The DNA here is from genome assembly GCF_963854185.1 of Sardina pilchardus. Taxonomy (NCBI): domain Eukaryota; kingdom Metazoa; phylum Chordata; class Actinopteri; order Clupeiformes; family Clupeidae; genus Sardina; species Sardina pilchardus. The sequence goes on from NC_084998.1 coordinate 16,335,267, forward strand.
AATGCAAGTCTGTATTTATTTTTGATAAGATCAACTAGCGTTACCAAAGTTCACCTATTTATTTGCAGAATACATAGAAATATGAATATGTGGATAAGTGGACTGCCGGTAGATAGATAGTGGCCTGGAGGAAGCGACAGAGGAAAGGAGAGGGAGTATGAGATAAAGAGAGAGAAGAGGCCATGGAGATACAGTATGGCAGAGAGGGAAAGTGGGACAAACTGACTGGGGGTGTTGGATGGAATAGAGAACTGGAGAGAGTGAAAGAGAGAGAGAAGGAGAGAGAAAGATAGAGGGAGAAAGAGAGAGTTATCCTGGAGAGAGACAGACTTTTGTGCAGGTATCTCACTCACCGGCTCTCTCGGCCTCGGCCCGGTTGGGTCTGGCCTGGCCTGGCCACAGAGGCCTGGGCAGCTGGGCCTTGGATCACAGAGAGCCCATGAAACTGATGGAGTATCACTGAGCTAATGGATTAAACAGACCCGGCCTGGACCGTGTGGCCTGGACTGTGTGTGTGTGTGTGTGTGTGTGTGCGTGTGTGCGTGTGTGTGTGTGAGAGAGAGAGAGAGAGAGAGAGAGAGTTTGTGTGGTTATGTGACTAAGTGTGTGTGTGGCAGAACGATTGAGGGAGTGTGTCTATGTAAGTGTGTGCCTCTCACTCCAGAATGTGATTCTTTCAGTCATTTCTCATTTCCATCCGGATGCATTTATGTTCAATTCAATCAGATCTCTTCATATCCTCACATATTATTATTACAATAATCGAATTCTCACTGAGAAGAAAAAAATAACTATCATCACAACAATAGGGTTGACGTATTACCCGGATTCAGCTGACACCATAGTCAATATGAACATGTGTATGCAGTTAGTATGATATATTTCCTGTCCGACTGTGGATACTCAAACATTTATGAATTGAATGGATTGGGTATCAGACTTGCCTGGGAGGATGGTTTGCAGTGTTTTGTGATGTACAGCCTCCTCTAACTGTAGACCCAAGGGGAAAAAAGCACAAAGTCATCGTGCAATTCCAGGCACACAGACACCTTGGATATTGCAGGGTATTCTTCTGATGTTTTTATGTGCTCTATCAAAATATCACAAAAGATCTTTTTTTTTCTAACGTTGTGTCTTTCTCTCCCTTTTTCATCTGTCTCTCTGTCTCTCGCTCTCTCATTCCTCCCTCCCACACACACACACACTACACTATACTACTTATATTTTACAGGGAGCCTGTTGGAAAAAAGAAGTCAGGTAAGAAAAGTTTCATTTTTTATGTACATACTAGTGGTTTCAGATATACAGTATAATGGCTCATATGACACTGTACAACTGGAAAATATTAATATGCAGTAAGCCCTTCATATGGTACTCATATACAGAATTATGTAAATCATTTCAAAATTGCCACATGCTCTATGGTTAGAGTGCCACCTAGCTGTAATTCCTCTAATTCATATGTCTTTATGGTGCCTCCACAATCTGTAAGACTTCAGAAGTCGGAATAGCGTATTTTCAGCCTCTGAGATATTTCCATTTTGCATTGACGTGCATCTTTTGACTTGTTCATGTAGCCTTGCCCACCTCTCCCCTGCCTCTGTCGAATGCCTTCCTCATACTTGCTCTCGTCATTTTTTCCCTTCATCAGGCATTGTGGAGAGAGCAGCTTCTTTCATAAAGAGAGGTAGTAGTGGACTTCTGTTTGGCTGTGTGTGTGTGTGTGTGTGTGTGTGTGCCTGTGCCTGTGCATCTGTATGTGTGTGCGTATGTATGTATGTGTGTGTGTGTGTGTGTGTGTGTGTATGTACGTATGTGTGATTTCCAGGTAGATGGAGGGGAAGACTTTCCAAATCACTGTAGGCCTGCTAGTACAAGGTTGAGAGACCTGGGGCCCTAATTTAAACCACGGGCAAAGTCCAGCATCAGGCAACGAGCAAAGTCGTCTCAGGCATGAACCAAAGCCACCATTTGGCATGTGGAGACCCCAGCATTGCGCAGACACACACCCCTCTTTGCGCTTAGGAATTTGCTCATTGTATTAAATCACTTTGCCCTTTATTTAACTTAGGACCCCTTGGGTTTGTGGCTGGAAGGGGTGTTGGGGTTCTTGGTGGTGGTAATGGTGACGGCGGTGGTGGTGGTGGTTGCTGTATGATCTTGCGGAGACAGACGTAACAAATAGTACACACCATGAAGGACAAACAATTGTTAAATTCCGAGACTCTGAGAGCTCCCAAAGCCGAGGTCGACTTTCCTCCTAAGACCCGGCCATAACTTGGCAAATGCACAAGTCATCATTGCCTGTTTTCTATTGGAATCATCTTGTATGAGGTGTTGGATCGGCTTATATGCACACCCCATTCAAATTGCTCCCATCCCATCTGTATGCAGACTACAGTATATAAACAGTCAATTCCTACCTGGTTGTCTCCAGACATGTGCTGTAATAGACGTCTGGCTCCGTGAGACCGTGTGTGAGGTGCATGCTTTGGTTTCAGCAGCAGGTTGTGATGCAGAGAATGATTCTCATAGTTCCTGAGCTATCACAGAGTTCACCAAGATGATCTGGTGATTGCTCACGATTCACTCACAAAAACAAAAGTGTTTTTGTCTTGGATATATTTACTGTAGTGGAGGTTTGGTAATCAGACATCCCTCCAACTATCTTGAAAGACCACAAAAAAATCAACTTGTTCACTGATGTCACCAGTCTCGGCAAAGTAAGCTTGCTAGCTGCTTGTGTCCAGCTTCACAGCTCATTGCTTATTTAACCTGAGAAATCCCCCAGGGAAAGGCCCTTAGCCTCCTTGAACCATGAAGCATTGTCTCTGTGTGTGTGCGTGTGTGTGCGTGTGTGCGTGTGTGTGTGTGTGTGTGTGTGTGTGTGTGTGTGTGTGTGTGTGTGTGTGTGTATGCGTGGCGTATTTTACTGGGGCTGCTTTGGCAGGGATGGTTTGGCACATCCCTCGCTGGAACTGTTTGCTAGAATAACTCCAGCTGAGTCATACGAACTCTGAGCTTTTTTGTTGTAGCTCTGAAGGAGAATGGCAAACAACCAGCGTACAGCATAGACAGGCATGGGGTTTGCTAAGAAAAACTTGTGTGAAATAACATTTTAGTACTTTTTAGTACTAGTACAGTACTTTTAGTGAATTGATAGTTCTAATAAGTAGTTATAGTAATTATACAGGTAATTATTAGTAATAAGCAGTAATACTAGATCAGCTAAGTTAACTTAGAAACTAAGCAGGTAATTATTATTAGTAGTGGTAGTAATAATAAATAGGTAGTAGTAGTAGTAGTAGTAGTGGTAGTATTAGTAGTAGCAAGTAGTAATTATTAGTGATTTAGTATTTATTTTACTTTTTATATACAGTATGTAAAGTGAGAACGTTGATTAGCTTTTTGTTTGTTTGTGTGTGTGTGTGTGTGTGTGTGTCTATTTGTCTCTCTCTCTGTCTTTCTCTCAGTGTGTCTGTGTATGTGTGTGAAACCAGGCTGTTGCCATTGAGTGGCATAGCATAACACAAAACAACCACACCTCCCTGGCCCATGCTGTTCATATTTTCATGATTCAATAAAGACCCCTGGCTTCATAGACTAAGAGATTTTTGTTCTCATACAATCTCCCTGCACCTCATTGGAACAGCCCATGGGTTGTGTTGTTGTTGTTGTTGGTGTTGGTGGTGGTGGTGTTGTTGTTGTTCACCAGAGACATTGTAAAATCATTGAATCATCTGTGTGGTACTGGCTATCTGCCACTCCATCCACTCCCTGACCACCATGCTCCCTTAGACAGTCTGCATAACAGGATGAGGAGGTTGTGTGGCCTAGGCTTCTGGACAGGGGGCGTCTGTAACCACTGATCCGTCATTGTTATTTTCATGTTCCCCTTGTCGTAAAGCTCATGTTGCCTAGTAGTTGTTTTCATGTTCCTTAGGTGTTGTTTTCATGTTGCCTAGTCGTTATTTGTGTCCCTGTCTCTGTAGAAGCAGTGCGGATGACTCTGCCATCTCTTCTGTCTTCCCTCTCAACTGCTGAGCAGTCGAGTGTCTCTCTCTTTCTCTCTCTCTCTCTCTGTCTCTCTCTCTCTCTCTCTCTCTCTTTCTTCCTTTTTTCATTCTTTTATCAGTGTATGTACATGTTTCTTTCTCTCTTTCTGTCTCTCTCTCCCTGTACTACTGTCTCTCTTTCTCTCTCGGTGTTTACTGTACCTTTTCTGTCTCTCTCTCTATTTCTCTTCTTTGTCTCTGTCTCTCTCTTTTTCACTCACGCATTTCGCCAGGGCTCTAATCACCGCAGCTCTCGCCCTGCCTCTCACTCACTGGCTGTTTGGGGTATGGGGGAGAGGAGGAGGAGGAGGAGGAGGAGGAGGAGGAGGTGGGGAGGAGAGGGACTCCTCAGTCTGGTCAGAGGTCTGTGATGTACCTGTGTGATCCCTGTGCCCCTTCAGGAGGAGACTCCAGCGGAGCGGACGGGCTGATTCTGGATCAGTATGTGGCCGTCACCGACTACGAGAAGCAGGAGAGCTCAGAGATCAGCCTGCACGTGGGCCAGGTGGTGGAGGTCATTGAGAAGAATGAGTCTGGTAATGAACACACACACACACACACACACACACACACACACACACACACACACACACACACACACACACACACACACAAGGAAGAATGAGTCTAACAATGAATAACAACATTTTTTAGATGAGAGGAAGTATAGGTTGGTTCTATTGAAATAAGTTATTGTAGTCTGCACAGCTCATGGGCACATTCCTAGACAGAAGAAGATATGGTGTGAGAGAGAATGTTATAACTAGGCTAAATATGTCTGCATCAGTTATATCTGACTTAATTTAATGTGTGTGTGTGTGTGTGTGTGTGTGTGTGTGTGTGTGTGTGTGTGTGTGTGTGTGTGTGTGTGTGTGTGTGTGTGTGTGTGTGTGTGTGTAGGGTGGTGGTTCGTAAGCTCAGAGGATGCCCAAGGTTGGGTCCCGGCCACCTGTCTGGAGGCACAGGATGACCCTGATGATTTCTCTATGCCTGGAGAAGAAGGTAGCCTTTCACTTTTCACCTTTGACCTTTCTCCCACCACACACTCACCTCACATCACAGTCTTAGCTGCTACAGTACCTGGTTTTATCATTGAGAAAAACAAAAGAAAACAAGTTCCTCAAGCAAACAATGACAAGAAATACGGATGCACTACATCCTTTTATTATAAATATTCACATATATATTGGTGTTGTCATATTAAAAACAACACAAAAATAATGTATATATAGCTGTTACTGTATACTGTATGTAGTAGTTGTTGTTCCTGTGACATACTTGTAAGTGCTGGAGAGATTTGATTTGCTGTGCTGTGTTGTTGACCTCTGACCTGGCTGCGGCCACTGTCCTCTGCTGTCAGTGCGCCGGAGGTACTGGTCACTGCCCAGGCACGTGGGCCGCCGGCGAACGTTAGGGGATCTGCTCAGCACAGGCTGGGGGCAAGGTCGAGAGCACACCTTTCTTTTTCTTCCTTGTGTGTTTGTGTGTGTTGTGCATGCATGTGTGTTTGCATCTGCGTATGTGCGTGCAATGCATGCATGCATGTATGTGTGTGTGTGCACGTGTCGTGTCTGTATGTGAGTGTGCATGTGTCTCTGTCTGAAAAGTGTGTGTGTGTGTGTGTGTGTGTCTGCCTCTTGTGTGCATGCTCAGCGTTCCGATGATTGAGCATGCAGAGAATCAGGCATTGGCATTTTTGTTGCATGCCAGCGACATGTGAGCATGAAAAGTCCTGAAATGAATTGATTTACTGTAACTGTAGACTGTTGGTCAGTTGGTTGGGTATTTCCCTTATAAACATGGCATGTTGTCAATAAGTATGATTCATACTGTATGTTACTCCATAAAACTACACATAAGTTGTTCCATGTGGTATTTGTGTTCATTTTCATCTTAATTCATTACAGACTGTGTAGAATCAGCTCATGAAAGATCACACAACTGGATCTTCTCTAATTGATCAGTCATAGATAATCTCTGCATCCTGAGAATGTTGATGTTACCTTGGTCAGCTGTTTGGTGTTGTCTCGTAGTTGTAGTATTGTGAAGTGTCTGCATGAGTGTCTACTTTCTCTGTGTGTACTGTTACTGTCTTGTCTGGGCACTTGACTAGGACACAGTGTTATTATTATGGAGCAGTGAAGAGATGTTTATCAGTAGTCATGTGCATTGTAAGGAGTCTTTGTTTGCATGTGTTTGGTTTAATTTAGAGCTAACAAGCTAACAAACAATATTCAGTACTTTTATGTACTGTTTATGGTTATAAAAACTGCATATTACACGTTTATCATCACAGTATCTTCAGACAGACAACAGCTGTAGTGAAACTGAAGGAGAGCTGATTCAGAATGATTCAGGAGGGTTATAGGGGACTGTGATGATCACAGAGTACTGCCAGCAGGAAGTGTACAAACATGTAACAGTATGTACAAATGATGTTCTCCTGGATCCCATGGCTTATATGCATGCTGGGCTATCACAGATCACAGCATGGTTACATTCTTAGGTCCAGTGGTTGCAATCAGCCTGCAAGCCTCAAACAAACATGCATTCAAATGCACAGCCATATCAATAGTACATCACTGTTCACACAGCATTACTTTTTAATTACGAAAAAACACATCTAGAGATTTTATCACAACAGCACAGCGTATAGTATGTACTGTATGTATGGACCTGTAGTTATCATGCAATGTGCCCATGCAGTGTACGTTTTCAAAAAGCTACAGTGACTAAAATGAAAGGCGGAAATGTCTGATAACTTTAGGCATAGAAAACCTCTGTGTTTTAAACTAATGTGTATAAAACACAAACAGTATCTCCCTCGCACCGTTAGGCCTGTTCTCTGTGATCTGGAACAACTGACTCCAGGCATCTGTAGACACCACAAGGCTTCAGCAACAGCTGTGCTGTGTCACAAACACCTGCCCTGCCAAGTCCTCTGCGCAGACAGACATCTGTCCAGGATAGCGTTTCCCATCCCTATTCAAGAACTGCTCATTATCACCTCCTGTTATCAGTCTTGGAGGGTTTTTTGGCCCGGATGGTACAGAGATTAAGATCAAGATTAGGCCAGAAGAAGCTTTCATGTTGAAAAGGATGCTTGCAAGGCCCCTGGCATTGATGTGGATGAGATATAGTAGGCTAACAGTAACTCAAGTTCTCTTGAGGTGACCGATGAAGCAGAAAGCTGAAAAGCAGCGGTAGTTTTCAGGATATGCGAGATATTGCATCTTTGGATTGGTTATTCTGCTCTGTGTGTTCACATTTGTAAGTTGCTTTCGGTCTCAAATGTTTGCAGTGTTGTGTGAGTAATTAAACTTTTGTGCTGCTGTGTCTTATGTGAATGCACTAGTTTCTATCAAAGACAAAGGCGACCAATATTGTTTTTCAGTGTGCGCTATTAATACCTGAAGCAGTTTGCGAGTTATCCTCTGACAGTCTATTTTTTTTCCCTTTGGAATGAGTTAATCAGGCAAACTATTGTTTTTCATAATTTGTCATGCATGATGATTTGTCACATCTTTGTGGATACCATGTAGAATTGTTTATTTTGTTTTATTTTTTTATTATTATTTGAGCTTCTACAATAGGGAAAAAAGTTGTACTTTACATTATGAATACTCAGACATAGCACTGCATATTGCAAAGCATGTGGCACATTCCAAAGGCACTAGTAGGAGTTAGATCAAAACTGATATCAGGCTCTGTTTATGCTTCGGCTTCCTCAGAGGAGAAGTATTCTGTGATCTACCCGTACGCGGCCCGAGATCAGGACGAGATTGACCTGGAGAGAGGCATGATTGTGGAGGTCATCCAGAAGAATCTGGAGGGATGGTGGAAGATCAGGTACAGTACAAAAATGAGAGCAGAATGTAACAAAAAAAAGTACATGATGCCTTTCAAATGCGATGTCAAAGTACCTTAACAGTACCGTGATGTACAGCAGAAAGTGTTCTTATTTGAGGGCAGTGTCATGGCATTTACTTCTCCTACCCGTGTCCAGCCAAACAATGCTACGATTGAAGCGGATGGCTATTTTAGTGGATTCATAGCTAGCAAACACAGTCACTTGCTTATGTTCAGTTCCAGATTGGCAACAAATACAAGCAATTCCGTGCATATGAGCTGGTTGGTGATTACCCTCAGGCTCTCTAATATCAGGATACACAGAGTTGGTATCAACATCTGAATGCCACTTTATTGGCCTCAGTTTGTTGACTTGAGGTAATTTTGTTTGCGCTGTGTTGTGAGTCTAGTAGCTCCAGTAGTAGGACCTCACAGTGTGTCTGTTGTGTGTGTGTGTGTGTGTGTGTGTGTGTGTGTAGGTACCAGGGGAAGGAGGGCTGGGCCCCCGCCTCCTACCTGAAGAAGGCCGACATCCTGAGCCAGAAGATGGCCGCCGGGGTGGCAGGGCACGCCAGCACTAACGACCTGGAGGGCGTCTCCAAGCAGCAGAAGGATCAGAACAAGGAGAACCAACAAGGCTTCTCTCCGTTCTCAGAGAAGAACAAGCACAGTAAGCGTGGAACCTCATGCATGCCACGGAACCCCACCGGAGTTCTGAGAAACTCTCTAAAATTCACCAACAGCTGTCTAAAATCTTGAGTTTTTTTATGATCAAGTGCATAAAACGTTTGACGATCTGCAGTGGTAATATTTCCCAAATGTTCCTTTGTTCCAGAAGCTGGACAGAGACAGAGACCACCACCGCGTCGTGATCTCACCATCGTAAGCAACTATTCTTCAAATACAAGCTTTTCATAAGCAATATCAGATATCTAAACCTGAAATGTGTACTGCCATTGGATAATGGTAGAGTTTAAGTATTACTTGCTTATGGTGGATATTCTCTGTCCCTGTCTCTGCAGCCTCGAGGGCAGAACCTACCCAAGCCACCAGTGCCCCCTCAGGTGGAGGAGGAGTATTACACCATTGCAGACTTCCAGACCACAATCCCAGATGGCATCAGCTTCTCGGCAGGCATCAAAGTCGAGGTGAGGGGGAAAAAATCTTAAGCTTGTTTTTGAAAGGTTCAGACTTTATTAGGATATATTGAGGTATAGATGTTTTAATTAGATTTTAAATTAATTTTATATTATACAGGAAGAAGAGGGAAAATAATTGCCTGGAAGTAATTAAAGCATTTTTAATATGTCTGCAGATTATTTTTTGATATTAGGCTATATAAGCTTTTTGGTTTGTTTGGACTTGTTTGCCCTGGTCAGTTCTGTTCTCGTAATCAAAGCGGATTATTTTTTAATACATATCCTATTATGATTTGATAAGTTCATCTTGTGATTATTCTTCCCTCAGGTGATTGAGAAGAACTCCAGTGGCTGGTGGTACATCCAGATTGACGAGAAGGAAGGCTGGGCCCCCATGACCTTCATAGACAAGTACAAGAAGACCAGCAGCGCCTCCCGGCCCAACTTCCTGGCCCCTCTGCCCAATGAGATGGCACAGATGAAGCTGGAGGACGGCGGGGCTGCCAACAACGGCGCGTCAGACGACAACTGGTCCAAGCCCTTGCCGGAGGAACCGCCCTCGGTCACCGTCGACTTCGCCGCTCGGCCCAAGCTGCGGGATTGGAAGTCGGGCGCCGGCAAGAGTCCGGCGTTCTCGGGCCCGCTCCCCCCGGCGCCGGCCTCTCCCCCCGCGGAGGAAAAGCCGGCGCTGCCCCCCCGCCGGGAGTCCATCAACAAGAGCATGGACAGCGAAGTGGTGGCGGAGAAGCCCCGCGTCCCCGACCTGTCCAAGCCCCTGCCGCCGAAGCCGCCCGCCCCGGCAGTCATCGTGCCCCTGGTGGCGCCCAAGACGGCTCCCTTCAAGCCGGACAAGCCGCCCGAGCCCAAGCGGGGCGGCGAGGACAAGAGCAAGGCGCTGCACCTCCGCAACGAGATGGGCCTGGAGTGCGGCCACAAGGTGTCCGCCAAGGAGGTCAAGAAGTTCAACCTGAAGCCCGTGCCCAAGCAGCCGCCCAAGCCCAAGCCGGAGCCGGCCGAGGAGAAGCCGGAAGCCGCCCCGCCGGCGCCCTTCCTCAAGCCCAAGCCCATGATCCGGCCCAAGCCCGTCCCGGCGGCCAAGCCCGAGGTGGCGGCGGAGAACAAGCTGGACATCACCAACTTGCGGAGCAAGCTGCGGCCGTCCAAACCCGCCGAGCCTCCCGGCGCGGCCAATTCCGACGCGGCCGCGCACAACGAGCCCTCGTCGCCCAGCGTCAGCGTCAGCGTCGTTTTGAACAACGCCAGATCCGTCGACGAGCCCCGGTGTCCTCCGAAGCAGCAGAACGGCCACGACGCCCCGGTTCCCCCGAGGCCGGCCGCCAAAGAGCCTCCGCAGAGGCCCATGGCCGCGCCGCGCCGACCCCCTCCGCCCAAGAAGACCGACGAGCCCGCCAGCCCGACCGAGAGCAAACCCCCCGCCCCCGACAGGAAACCCTCCGCACCTCCTCCCCAGAGCCGGCCACCTCCTCCCAAACCCAAGGCGCCTCCTATCAAAGACAAGGAGAAGGAGGAGCCAAAGGCCCGAATGCCCATCCCGCCCAAACCGCAGGTGAAGAGCGAGAAGCCGGGCCCGCCGCGGGACAAGCTCCCGCCGCTCATCAAGGACCCGTCCAAGGAGAAGGAGGAGCTCTTCCTGGCCGTGGCCGACTTCGACGGCGACGACCAGACGCCCAGCTTCCGCGAGGGGACCGTCTTCGAGGTGATGGAGCGCGACAACAGCGGCTGGTGGTTCTGTAAAAACATCGTGACCGTGACGGAGAGCTGGATACCCTCCAATTATCTAACCAAGAAACATTAAGCGCTGGATTTATCTCAGCCGTTTCTAAACAAGCAAACAAACAAAAAAAAAAAGTATTAATACTCAATATATTTAATTAGCTTTTTTTTATTTATAGGTACCTTTTTAAATCGGAGCCTGTTTTAAACATTCCATCTTTCAAATTTAGTTTGAGTTTATTGTTTTTTTAGCGGGCAGAGTGAGATGTCCGAACAAGAGGAAAAACATTTGTGTATTTGTACTCATCACCATTTGTGCCATATGTTAATCAAGCCTATAATATTTTTGATGTGTATCACAAAACTCTAATAGACTTAGCAATATATCTGGCCGACTTCCCTTGACATTGTGCCTCAGCGAAATATGCAAAGTGTCGCTTTTATATATGCAATCGATTTAGTTTCTCTAGAATATGTTTACGGAGGTCAAAACAATGCAGTAGTTTAGGAAATTAGAAAAGCCTTACAGTGCTATCAGCTGCAGCAAAGATATACAGATAAACCATAATGCCCTTTTGTTAACACACTAAAGAGAAAAAAGGTCAAAAGGAAGACACTTACCAAGACTTTTCAGGTGCTACGGACAGCTGAATCAACTCAGTGTCAAGTGCTTTAAAGTATAGTATCGATGTGATGTTTTGTTTTTTGTTTATTTGTTTGTTTGTTTAGGGAGGGGAGGCTTGTTTAGTGGTTGGGGGTTTTCTAATCAACATTATGTGAATACCAGTTTGGTTTCTGTCTGTGTGTTTTTTTTGTTTGTTTGTTTATTTTTTTTAAATGCATTGGGTTATTGCAATGATTGATGTGCACTTTTCATATTCTGCACAGTGGCGTACAGTGAGAATGAAGAACCGTGTAGACAATTGAATCCGTAATGATGGTGTTCCAGTAAGGTACAGTACATGACCATGCAACGTTTACAGTCGAAGAAGAGAAACAATAACCCTACAAGTGTTTTCAGTTGTCTTGAACATTTTCGGTGAACTAGAAAATGCTACAGTTAAAGCATTTATTGTAAAATAATAGAGTGAAACATCGGAAATTGTTTTCTTGGTGTTGCCTAGCATTGCTTGTCAACCTTACCAAAAGGTTTTTAAGATGTTTTACAAACATGACTGTGTGAGCTTGACTGGTTTCAAGTAAATATTTGGTATCACAGTTATATTTTGTTAATTTTAACTGTAGTTAAAGCATTTTTTAAAAAATGTTGTCAACTGACATAATATTTTATTTAGCTATGTTTTTGTAAGTTTTCTTGTTTTTGTACCTGAGGAGATAAATGAGAGAATTAAGGAATGGTTGGTTCTTTGAGAGTACCTGACAAAGCTGGGAGCTTTCCCATCTTTGCTATAGATGTTTTGGTAACATTTTACGAAGACCCTCTATCACTAGGCTGATATACTGTAACCGTGCCATAAACATGTTGATATGACAGCTAATGAGAGGATATGGCTAACTATGACAGCTAATATTCAATGCTATGACAGTGTCATATTACAATTAATAGTCCTCTAAATGGAAGATTGGGATGATACATTTAGTGTGTCTCTAGTATAGGGTCCCACCAAAATTCACATTTCACATTCAGATGTGGAACTTGCTTCAGCACCCATCTCAATAGGTCCAAGAGATGTGAAAACGTTATACACCAAGATTATTACTCACCAATAAGTTGTCATAGTATCAAATATTTTGAAAGCTGTCATGAGAGATACCAGTAAAATTCACGACACGGGCCACTGACTTTTATGACTTCTTATTGCAGAGTACGCCACCTTCCAGTACATCTTTCTGGCATGGTTACAGCGGTTTGAAAAAGTTTGGATACCCCTGTGGAAATGACATATTTGTCGATCTCTAAAGTGAAGTCGGTTATGGCCTTAAGAAAAGTTAAGAATTAACAGTTACAGGGCCTGTGAAAAACCCTTGACTCCTTTTTCACTTTAAAACATCAAGCAAAATAAAGACTTCACACTGGGGTGCCCAAACGTTTGTATACAACTGGATGTCTTGCTTGATGGTTCAAGTAAAGTGTTGCCATTATTTGTAATCACCTGCGCTCCTGGTTGCTTTGACGTTATCCCACACTACATTTTGACTGCACCCACTGCTCCTCCACAGATGGCATTAAAGTAACACAATGTAGGAATTCCCCTTTTTGTCACTTGACAATGTACTGGGTACCCATTCAGCGCTAAGGGTGTGCCCACTATATCACAAACGGACAAAAAGGGTCTTGTTCCTGGTTGGAAAAGCAAAGCTACATAGTTCAGTACCAGGTGTTCCGGATACACATCGGCATTGACAGACACACAGTTCGGCCTATTAAAAGTCTGCATATCATCAAAATGAGTTTGAAGCCATTATTGTAAGGTGAAATAGCTACATTGTGTTGCTTTAAGCATGTTCAAGCAAACTTTCCTCTGGAGGCATTTCTTGCTTTTTGTTTTTTTGTAAACAGACGAACACCTCATCAATGTTCATTAGCAATCTAATTCAGGGTTATGGGTATTGCATTTTTGCATACAAAAATGAATGTTTCAGTGATGGATGTGTCACATATGGATTCCTGATGGTGGTCCGAGGGGATTGTGGAAAAGGTAAGAGTAAGTTGAGTGTATTTGTATGTCAGCGAGTTAAAAAACAGACCGTAATTGATATATTTTTAAACTGTTCCAAAGTAATGCATTGGGTGTTCCTTGTGTTTACATTCCCCCTGTACAATCCAATCTGAGTACTGTAACTTTTACAGCTTTACTTGTACTGCCACTGTTACATTTCAATTATTTTCCCTTTTTATTGCTACTATAAAGCATAAATAAACATTTCCATTTGTCCAAAGGCATTCTGCTTGTTTGTGTTTAATAATGTGACTGAGGCACTGAGTGAGTGAGTCCTGCAAGTTGGCTGGAGACAAGTTATAGAAAATTTGCATTTATTAAACTTTCAAGACAGTGGTTTCATTCATTAGAAATATACATACAATGACACATATTATATTCTCTCACCCTCAACAAATACATCCACACAACGTGTTGGAGACAAAAGTATGCAAATGTGCCTTCATGGCATATGACAACAGAACAACTTCCAAGATGTCAAAAGGTTAAATTATTGCAAGTACTGAGAGCTCAAAAAGACCAGTTTCTGATCCAGCCCTGGAGCTCACTTACTTATTTGGATAAATAAAAATAAACTGCTAGGGTGTCGCCACTCAATTGAATTTTTTTTGTATACACTTTAGAATAAAGCTCAGGAAACTTAACAGGAGACAACTTATTGCACTTCGGTTAGTAGAGAGTGCATATAGCATCAACAAATTATCAATATTAAATCCATAGTAAATACAATTCTGATTAATATAACAAACAATTGAATGGTATATTATATATTTAAAAAAAAAAAACTCCTTCAAGATGATGACAGTATTTTTGCTTTGGTTTTCACAGGCAAGGGCAGCACCCATGGTGTCCTACCCCCATCCAGTGTGTTCTAGTTTAGTACAGTATTGCCAACACCCAGGCACACATTTATTCACATTTTAGCGAGGAAAAAGGACAATTATTAGTATGTCATCTTTGCTCACACCCTACATACACATGGGAAGATGGTGAAATAAGCTTTCATAATAATAAAAATGAAATAAACGTCTCAATAAAATAAAATCTCAATGTACTTGTACTTTACTTGTAAGCTGCTGGACTGCCTATTTCAACCAAAAAAAAAGACAGACTTCGGACAGAAACTAATTCCAGTCTACTTGGCTGAATGATCCCACAAATAAAAGTGTAAAACAAATCTGTAGAACTAAATCAAATCAGTTTCTGGGTCTAAAGTAATATAAAATACTTACAGTGCTGAAACTGGATAAAATAATAATTTGTAAAGTGAGGAAGTGAAACGACTTTCAAACTCCAGCTCCGCAAAATTAAAAACAAAGTTCTTATATATTAAAATATTTGGCAGGAGAAAATACCCTTGCACAATATTGCTGCATTTTGAGCAATATATTGCTAAGACTAAGGCACTTCATAGCTAAGACACTGGTGATGCAGTCACAGGAATGTTTACTCTTTGTGTAATGAATTTAGATCAACTCTAATCTCTTGTAATTTGACAATTGCATATCTCTCTGACTTTGGTTGCCATGTTCATGAAAAAAAAAGAAAAAGAAAAATGTTAAACCCACACATGTAATGTTGTTAAGGAAGTTGCAGGGACAGAACTGTAAAGCCATGACTGTTTGGTCAGAGAGAGGAATGAAGGATATGCTGTCTCAATCAACCTCTCTGAACACACACACACCTGTGCCCCTATCTGCAGTACACTCACTCAACGAGAGAGCTGGTTCAGAATGACCCCTCTACTACGCTGTACTATGATGTGAGCAACAATTTAGAGGTACAAATAGCTGGAGGTCCTCCATTTTTTTTCTGTAAACAACTATTGGAGGCACTAGACTAGACGAGCCCCCATCTTTGTCGTGATGGGGCCGAGAAAAACTGTAGAGGCTCTCTAGTGATCCTGCTTGCCCTGGGACCATCGGTATTGGAGATGGGCTAACTGCAAACAAGGCTAATAGCCACTATGCTTTGTGACCTGTGTACCGCTGCAGGAGCAGGAGGCCAGTTCTGAGGATTGCCAGGATAGTGTGTGGGGTTCCATTACTCAGATAGCGAGTTTACTTTACACCGTACCACACAGCACCAGCCTTACTGGCCTCAGCAACCTTCAGCTCCAGAGAGAGAGAGAAGAGAGAGAGCGAGAGAAAGAAGAGAGAGATGGTATCTGTGCTCTATATCAACTTCAGCGTGTACTTAATCTAAGCTGTGAGGAAAAGGGGAGCAATAAATTAAAACAAAACAAAAAAGAAAAACCTTCATGAGGTTTACCAATATAAATACTGCTTTAAAAGAGGAAAAAGGTATTCAGTAGACAAAAACAACAACCTCAACACCCAACTGGACTAGCAATGCAACCTTGTCTGTGGTGATGCTGGTCCAGAGGGGACTTAAAAAAAGAGTTACTATGGATACGGGAAGAAAGATTGGGGAAGGAAGAGCAGCGTTTGATCGACAGGCAAGAGGACACACCTCAGCTGAGCTAAGGGGTGTATCCGCTGGGGTCTCGAGTCCTCACACACACACACACACACACAGACACTCACACACACGTAGGTGTGTGTGTGTGTCCCTTACGTGGTGGAGGACTCAGAGTACGGGAGGAACTTGGTGAGCTTGTTGGGCGAGCTGGGGTTGGTGTACTCCACGTCCTCGCTCATCTTGAAGAAGATCTCCTGCTCACGCTTCTTCTGGTTGAGCTCCTCCTCCAGGTTCTGAGGGAAGCACAAAAAAACGAGGGAAGTCTGAGTCACACGGCTCCAAGCTTTTACTGGTGGTCAGCATTGCTTCATCATGTCCCAGCATTACTGGCATCCACAGCAGCTGGTCAAATGACTTATTGATTGAGCAATCCGCTGCACAGTTCCACTAGCTAGGCTAATTTTCAGTTGATATCTAATCACAGTATGCAACAACGTCTACACCATTTCACATTTTTTGATCATGTATGTGACAAGCTCAACTACAGCAGATACAAATGTTGTCTCGTTATATATATATATATATAGTTAATAGTAGTTCATATATATTAATATACTATTATACATCATACACTTGTTGCCTGTATCCTCTTGGACTATTAACATAAACAAATACACTGATTATAAATTATACACTTGGCTGTATCCTCTTGGACTATTAACATAAACAAAACAACTCAAATCAGCTTGAGTCATAAGCCATAGCTTTTGTAATCACCCCATACCACAAAACAAGGCTAGTCATGTCTGTACAGCATGGAACATGGACAACATGGAGAACAAGTGAATGTGTAGAATGTGCAGTATGAAGGCCAGCTGCCCCCACATGTCCCCCATGCGGTACCCCCACATGTCCCCCATGCAGTACCTTCTTCCTGGGTTTGAGCTGCTCCCTCCACTCCTTGAGCTGGTTGTTGTGCTGCTCGTCCAGAGACTTCAGCCTCTGAGACTCGTTCTCAATCAGCAGGTGGCACTTCTCATTCTACCAGACAGACATGTGAACAATCAAGACAAATGGACATACAGATCAACACAAAAATTAAGTGAAATAATAGCTGACCCCGGTGTGTTTGTGTGTTTGTGTGTGTGTGTGTCATGTGGGTGTGTGTGTCATGTCTGTATCGGGTCTTTGTCGTGTGTGTGTGTGTCTCGTGTGTGTCTCGTGTGTGTCATGTGTGTTTCGGGTCTGTGTCGTGTGTGTGTGTGTCATGTGAGTGTGTGTGTGTCATGTCTGTGTCGGGTCTTTGTTGTGTGTGTCTGTGTGTGTGTCATGTGTGTGTCGGGTCTGTGTTGTGTGTGTGTGTGTGTGTATGCTTGTGTCAGGTCTGTGTCACACGTGGGTACGTGCATGCCATGTGTGTCGTGTGTGTGTCGTGTGTGTGTGTGTGTGTGTGTGTGTGTGTGTGTGTGCCGACCTGTAGCTGCTGCAGCTCCCTGACGTTGCTCTCACACTGGCCCAGCATCTCCCTCATCTGGTTCTCGTGCTTGTGCTGCTGGTGGAGCCGCTCGGCCTTCTGACGCTTCTCCTCCTGCCGGCCAAACTACACACACACACACACACACACACATATGAATACATGAATACACACACATTAACGCTGGAGAGGAAGACAACGAAACGGACAGAGATGATGAAAAAGAAAGTGTGAGATGGACAAGACAGAGATGTACGGAGAATGACTAGAAAAGTTCAGAATGTTTAAAATATTGTTGTATTGATGTGTTGTATGATCACAATTGAGTTTACATG
This sequence comes from Sardina pilchardus, assembly GCF_963854185.1. Taxonomy (NCBI): domain Eukaryota; kingdom Metazoa; phylum Chordata; class Actinopteri; order Clupeiformes; family Clupeidae; genus Sardina; species Sardina pilchardus. The sequence continues at coordinate 16,352,955 of NC_084998.1, forward strand.
TAAAATGCCACACATAGCTGCTACTGTTAAAGATGGTCATGCCTGTGTGCCTAAGTGTCTTGTCCGTGTGTTTGTTTGTGTGTCTGAGTGCATGAGTGTATGTAATTGATGTATTCATGCAGTGTGTGTGTGTGTGTGTGTGTGTGTGTGTATGAGTGTATGTAATTGATGTATTTATGCAGTGTGTGTGTTTGTGTGATGTATTTATGCAGTGTGTGTGTGTGTGTGTGTGCGTGTGTGTGCGTGCGTGTGTGTGTGTGTGTGTGTGTGTGTTACCTGTTTGATCTTCTCGCGGTCCTCCGAGGAGCTGCCGGTGGAGTTGATGCGCAGGCTCTTCTTGAACATGGCCATGCGGGTCTTGCCCTCGCTGCGCTGGATCTTGGGCAGCCGCGCCTTCTCCTGCTGCTGCCGCCCCCTCAGCAGCTCCATCATCCGCTGGTTATAGCACTGCATCTGCTCCTGCTCCTGTACACACACACACACACACACACACACACACACACACACACACACACACACACACACACACACACACACACACACACACACACACACACACACACACACACACACACACACACACACACACACACACACACACACACACACACACACACACACACTATGTCAGCACCAACTCCATAGACAAGTGTCAGGTTGGTTACAAGGAAAGGTATTCTAACATGCAAGAAATAGTATCAGACATTATTTTGTTGTTGATTCTTATACTGTATATGAATCTGATATATTATCTAGTTTCTTAACTACCGGTACTCAAGTCTTCAAACAACCTGGCCAACAGTGTCTGAGATCTTTCAGCCCTGTGTTTAGCTGGGTCATATGCTTACTGTAAGTATACATTCTGAGAGTCATCACAAATCATTTCATTTAAAAACCTATGACTACAGTAGGTTTTATACAAGTTATTATTCCCGGTAACTGGGAATCCTGGGGTTCCCCTGGCAGGGTGCTTTCCCCTTTTCCCCCCAAATAAAAATCCCAGACCTTTTCCAGATTTTTTTCCCTTTCTAAAGTAACATATTTTTTTCATTTCTGTCCTTCAGACCTTTTTGTTAGACAAATGTGTATCTTTGTTGGGATTGTTTCCATATTTCTCCAGGTCTGGAAAGAGTAATTCATAATTCCGTACTTTTCCTGATGTGAAAATGCACCGCATCTCAGTATCCCTCTAATGATCTGTGAACTCCGTGACCAAATCTGATTTGGATCAGGCCATGTATGGGCTTCCTTTAGATGTATAACTGGAGCCTGACTGATATGGGTTTTTAAAGACCAATACCGATTTCAGTATTTGAGGATTTCAAAAATGATAAATTGCTCGATATTCATTCAACACAATATGAAAACGTACTCTAATATTAACATTGAAAACTTCTGATCAAGATGGGACATTGTGTTTAAATATCTGGTATCCTAATGAAAGGCCAAATTATGAAATAGTTATTATTAAAGGTAGGGTATGGAATGAGCTTTTTTGGCCATTTTTGCTAAATCACTTGAAATCCTATTCCTAACCCACTTATAGCCACTAAGTTGGAAGCACTGAAATGGAAATTAAACACGTCAATCATCTGCGGAACGGGCAGGGCTCGAAAAACTCCAGCCAATAGAATTCCTCACCCCATACCATCATTTCACAGCTCGATCGTCAATCTAACGTCTTACTCCTCTTCCTACTCCCCCTCCCCACCGCGCGCGACCCTTTCGAAAGCTGGTGACCGCGAGTCAGTGCTGAAACGAAACCAACTGCCTGCTGCTGCCTGCTGCACGTCCATGTTCCCCTCTTGTTGTGTCACTTCATTATACAAACTAACTAAGGCAGCGGATACCTACGGAAACTCAATCACCCACGCAATAAATAAGCTATGTAGCAAAAATTACATTTTACCATGACACGAAGAGTGCTGTAAACATGAAATCGAAACTTAACAGCTTGGAGCTACGGTGGAATAGGCGAACCAACGGGGCAGCACTAAACTCGGATATTTCAGGAGATAATCGCCCTGGTAAGAACAAACCAGATTCTGTTCAAATATACACACCTATGGCTACTGAACCATATGTACTACAACCCTTTGGAGGTGAATAGCCTAAAGAATGTAATTGGGGAAGTTGATGTGAGTGATTGTATGGAGACTAGAGCTCATAGTGCTGTAGACGCCAGGATGGCATTTCATTTAGCCTGGCTCGCTCTCGCGCTGCGCATTTGAATTGTCGCTCGTGCATGGAGGGCGGGACTTGAGGTTGTATATGTTCAAACTCTGCCGTCCGTTTTGCCAATTCCGTACCCAACCTTTAATAGTGTCAGGTCTTTTTTATCTGTGATAAACACCAATGTCACAATACATGTTATGTACTTTATGCTGTATGATGTTTTTTTACCATTCACAGCGTTAAATAATGTCCATGGTGTAACTTTGTGTGATGGAAAGGAAAGGAAAATAGCAAATGTAAGATCATGTCCATATTCTCATATGACTAGCAGCTCGAACACACTGCTCTGTTCCGACACAGATACGGCTTGAACCTTGATGCCTATTTTTTTGTGTTTAATGCGAGCGGTTCTGTGCATAACTATACTGAACAGAGCTGTTGAAACTCATAAATTGTGTTTAAAAGGGGAAGTCGAGGCTACATGTGCTATAAAAGGAACACAAATAGGATGACCACCAACCAGACTCTGAAAAGGAGGAAGTTGTGTCTAAAAGTGAGGACAAATTGACCAAAATCCAAAATGTTGCTTAACCCCCTTGATACAGACAGATCAGCAAATAGCTAAAATCGTCCGATGATGTCACCACACCAATTTATCAGTCGCGCTCTAACTCCAGATATATACAGAAAAGATCAGTTCAGCATAGTATATGTCTGGAGTTAGAGCATATGTTTAGAAGAGAGAGGTCTGTACCTTCTCATGCTTCTTGAGGAGCTGGTGTCGCTGCAGGAAGTACTGGTCTTTGAGCTGCTGCTTCAGCAGCTGGTGCTTCTCATGCAGGTTCTTCTCCTCCAGGTCCCAGATGGTAGCCTCGCGCTCTGGGTGAAGGAGAGGGGACACATTATTTATCTCCGTGTACAGGCCAATTCACTTCCCCTCCTATGGACTTCAGTGACTCAGAAAAAAAGGCATTATAGGCATTATATATCTTCTATCCTTATTTATACTGAAATTAATGATTCAATTAAAATGACTTTTAATCCAACAAACAATAGTTGCGACTCAACCGTTATGCTACTGCCCCCACAGGTAAAAAAAAAGAAGAGGAAACCAAGACTGTAGTGTGGCATGAGTATGAGTGCTGTAAAGTCCAGTGTGGTCCTCACCTCGCACCAGGTGCTGTTTCTTCTGCAGGCACTCGCGCTCCGTGTCTGCGATCTCCTTCTTGTTCTCAGTGATGATCCTGGTCAGCGTCGTGTCCAGCTCGGTCTTCTGGGCAGCTAGGAACTTCTCTTCCTACAGCAGAGTCATTCACAAAGCAAGGCATGATGATGGCACACCGTTTGGAAGTAGAAGGCCCAGCAGTAGAGGTAAGACACAGTACAGATATGAGCTCTGAAGGTTATGGCAGTTGTGTCACCGTACCTCTGTTTCTTTGGTCTGATAGTACATGCTCATCCGCTGTTTCAGGCTCTCTTTCCGTTGGTTCCTGGGCATTTTCTCAACTTCAGATTTGACCTGTCAGACAAAAGGCATGCATATTACAGCTAACACCTCAGTATACTCACAAATACAGACTTTCAGAACAGTTGTGATCTGTTGTAAGACCTTTTTTTCCCAAAGTGCTCCAATCATTCCAAGTATGTAGATGTTAAATTGGAAACACATTTGAATCCCATGGCAATTCTCTCAGATAGTTTTGCCCACTCATCTGTTCGATCAAGCAAGCATGTTTTTATATCTCCAGGGCTAAAGATTAGCTCACGCTATGAGCCAATAAAACTCCATCTGAAAAGCTCCATCTCTTGTCCTTTCTCCACAACAGATCTCATTACTCAGCAACAGTGTTCTTAACTCCAAAGCAAACCCGACGCAGTTCTGGCTTGGATCCACTGGACCCATTCTACAGTCAGATCCTATTTGTGTAACCTAGATAATCTCCTGATCCACATCTTACTTTCCCCCGCCTATCATCTACAGTACATGTACCATCAGATTCCACCTCCTACTACTCTAAAATCCATGGATTGTATGATATGACGGGTAGATATTTTTGCCTAAAGAGCAAGTTTAGTTTATTTAAGTGTAATTTATCCTTTTATTTATTTCTGAGACATGAGATACTTAAATCCACTGTTTGAATAGTGTTCAATAACTCAGAGGATATGAGCTAACTACACAAGAACTGCAAGAAAGCTCTTAGAAAGTAGCTTCCTACTCCTCCTCCTCCTCCTCCTCCTCTCACCTCCTTCTTCCTCTGCTTCATCTGGTCCTGGAACTTGTGGAGGGCGCGCTCCTGCTCGGAGCGCATGCGCTTGGTCTCGTCGCGGAGGCGGATGGCGTGGTCGGCCTCCATCTTCTCAATGGTCTGCTTCTGGTGCTTCTCCAGGTTCTCCAGCTCTGTGTCGTAGTACTTCTTCTTCGCCTGCGGGGACAAGACAAATGTGTCTGTGCTTGAGTGTCTCTGTGTGTCTCTGTGTGTCTCTGTGTGTGTCTGTGTGTGTCTGTGTGTGTCTGTGTGTGTCTGTGTGTGTCTGTGTGTGTCTGTGTGTGTCTGTGTGTGTCTGTGTGTGTCTGTGTGTGTCTGTGTGTGTCTGTGTGTGTCTGTGTGTCTGTGTGTCTGTTTCTGTGAGCTTTAAAACTCAAAGTGTCAGGGAACGAGGTCGATTCTCTTCACAGTTTTGCCCCCTCTGTCCACAGGCACTGACACACGTGTGTACTTTACAGTATGTACTTGTAGATAGATGCTCTCTGTCCTCAGTGATAATCACTCAGCCAGCTTTGCAACCCGTCAGCATTTATAGCCTTTATAGCCTGTTCCCTTCTCGAGAATCGCCTCCTCCCGGCCAATAGGACTATCAGCTCGGCACTGAAAACACGGTCTAAGAAAAGCTCTCCTCTGCGTTCGCTCATGCTGTACACGTCAACATCCCTGACAGAGACGATATAAAAACCTCTTCGTCTGGGAAATGCCACCGCACACCTTAAAGTGTCAGCGGGAGTTTGGCAGAAGTGAGTTTACTGGCAGTCGCCGGCGCTAATGTGATGGACCGACTGTGACATAAAAGCTGACAGTGAAACAGAACTCCAGAAGTGTTTTGATCAGTGTCAATGAAAGTTATAAAGCGTTTGCTGGAGACGACATGTGCAACATTAAAGGAGATTGAAATGAAGAGTGAAAGCTAACAGAAGACCAAAAAAGGAGCGAGAGAAAGAAAGAGGGAGACAAAGACTAAGAAAAAGAGAGAGAGAAAGAGAGAAAAGCTCCATGCCACTGATAGGGGGAAGGGATCATGACACCCGGAGTGTACTGCAAGAGTGAGAGAGGGACAGAGTGAGAATGAAACAGGAAAAGAAAAGAGAGAGGGATGAGTGAATGGTGTGTGTCATGTGCGTGTCGTGTCTGTGTCTGATCTGTCGCGTGTGTGTGATCTGTGTCATGTGTGTGTCGTGCCTGTGTTGGGTCTGTGGTGTGTGTGTGTGTTAAGGGACTCACGTTCATCTCCTGGTCGAAGCGTCTCTGCGTCTGCTCCCTCTGCACCTCTAGCTTGCCGTTGAGCTGCGCCTGGGCGCGGTGCTCCTCCTTCTGCAGGAGACGCAGGTCACGCAGCTCCTGACGCCTGCCATGCGCAACACACCAGCGCACACACACACACATACACACACAAGCCACTTAGTCTACCGGTTAGGGTGAATCCTGAGAATATAGACATGATCATCTTGTGTGCTGGCCAAAATGCTCTCAATTGTCGTGGAGAAGTTTCAAGTCAAGTCATTTCAAGTCATGCCAAGTTAGAGTAGTGTCTAAATAGTTAACATTATGTGTCTAAATAGTTAACATTGTTGTCGTCAATTTCTAAAGTAGCATTGATAAAGAACACAATATTGAGCAAGCCTGCCTCTTGGTTCTTGAACATCTCTTGCCTCTCATTACATCTTAGACAAGTCTCTAGCTATCAGTTCCTCATTTTGCTATTCTGTCAGAGGAGGCCCAGTCTGCACTTGACTGGCTGAGGGGTCTGTGCTCTTTATTGTTTCTCCACCTCAGCCTGGGGTCATTCCCATGGCAACAAATATGACAGGAGGATCATGGGATATCCTGCGTATCAGCACCGTGGACTGGGAACGACTCACTTAAAAATGAGAAGAATCTCCCTCTGATTTATCGCCTCTCTCTGCACTACCGACTGCAGCATGAACTACCAATGATCACCACCAGATGGTGCTGTCTATACACTAATGTCATGGTCAGTCCTCTCCATTGAAC
>NC_084998.1:16364397-16366897 GCF_963854185.1 Sardina pilchardus
AGCCCATGTCCTTGCTGATGGAGCCCATGTCCCCAGAGAGGTTGAGGCTCAGGTCTCCACTGCTGGCGTCCGAGTAGCGCTTGGACAGCCGGCCGTTGGCGTGCGGCACCAGGCTCAGCGAGTCCTCCGCGATGGACGTCCCGTCGGCGAAGGACGTCTCCTCGACGACCTCCTTCGCCGCGCTCCCGTTGCGCTTGTGCGGGACGAGCACCGGAACGGGGCCCCCGTCGGAGGGGGACACCGGCTCGTCCGAAGCGGCGCTCTCGCTCACCGGCTCCTCCTCCCAGGCGTTCTTGACCACCACGGTGGGCACTGGCGGCCAGGCGCTCGCCGGCGGCTCCTGCTCGGGCTCGGGCGAGTCCGCCGTCTTGCCCTCCTCGGACGTGGGCGTGCTCTTGCCGTCCTCGATGCCCGAGTCGGAGCTGGACGTTTTCACCGACGTCTCGCTAGCCGGCTTCTCGGGGACTTCCACGCCACCGACGACGACGATACGCTCCCCTTCGCCGTCGTCCGGGAGACGCTCGTCGGCCTTCTTGGCTTCCTTCGGAGCGGCCTTGGCCTCCTCTTCCTGGTCCTCTTCCCGGTCCCCCGCCTTGACGGGCGGCTCTTGTCCAGGAGGGTGGTCGGCCTCCAAACTGGTCTGGCTGGTTTGGGAGGGATCTTTGCCCGGGGGCTGAAGGAAAGGGACAGACACACACACACACACAGGTCAACACCCTCTCAGTTTCACCAGGGCCTGCTGCCCAAATTCAATACAACATACAACCCTTTAAGTTCGATTCTGTGATTTTGATGAAAGTTGTTACTATTTGAGCTCGTTGGAGCCAATGAAATGATTCCCGTCCACAGTGTGCTCCTGAAACAGCATGTTGATTGGGTAGGCCTGTTTAAGGCGTGGCCTAAGTCATCACTATGTTTGTCTCCCATTCACAGAGCCTATTGGCCGGTACAGACACTGGACACATGGTCCATGATCCTAGAGCAAACACTACTCTTGGACCACGCTATAGGACCATGAGGAGCCATTCACTGAACTTGAAACGGAATCAAAACTGAAACTGAATCCAAAGAGTATCGAATTAGAGTTGAAATCTGTATCTTTGACCCCATTATAGTCTCAATATCAATCCACATATCAATCTACAATTGTACACCTTTAACATTACCTTCTCGAAGTCCTGAGTTATGACAGGCCAACCTTGACCTTTGACTACCTTTCCCCTGGAATGTGTGCATTGTCAACAAGCCTTTCCTTCTTTTAGCAGCAGGGACTAATGTGTTAACAATCCTCCAGGACAGCCATTCCTGTTTATCCACATATTTGCATGTTGACATCTGCCGCTTGCGTGTAAACAGACAGCCTTGACGCCTTTACGAGGCAGCAATCATTTTAATAACCACCGTCATAAAACAAATCCTGACTGGTTTCCAATGCTATACCACTCAGACTGTGATGATGATAAACACAGCAGGAGGGGGGGGGGGGGGCAAGCTAAGGCACTGCTAGCCAACCATGCAGCAATGCTAAACAGGAAGACCTTTACGCAGCTTAAGCACAATCTACCACGGAAAGAGTGGGTCTGTCTGGGTAGTGGGTCACTGTGACTCATCTCAAGTTGATGGAGAGGTGATGGGGGTTAGTGTGAGGAGGTTGACAGGAAATGTTGTTTTTCTATCATCAATTTAAAAGTCAACTATCTCATTAAAGCAACTGAAATGGTACTTGTAATTGTGTTACTTTTGAAGGTTTTTTACTCAAAGATTAAAACATTTTCCAATAACATTATATAATAACACATATTATGATTATATTGTGATAGTATATAATCCTGTTTTATGTGTAATCAAATATATTTAAATAAGTTTAATAAACACAAACTATTTCAGTAATTCCTCACAAACACTTTCAACAAAGCTTTGGTTAAGGCAGCCATTGCAGTTCCGTACACCTTCTGGGTTTCTAGGTACTGTGACTGAAGCAGGCACGGCTATTTTCAGAGTCTTTAAATGGCAGGGTACACTGCAATAACAAAACAGCGAGTGGGATAACAATGTGCACGGAAGTGTACGCACAATGGCGGGAGAGAGTTTGTGTGTGTGTGGGGGCTGCATGTGTATTTTGTAAACACTAAGCACACCTCCCTCACATGGCAACTCCCACCCCCTGGACAGGCCTTGTGTGTCTGAGCTCAGCGCAGAGACAGGAACACACAGCTTTCTTTTCGGTCTCCTCTGTTTTCTTAGCGGACCCATTCTTTCGCCCTCCCTCTCTCTAAATGTGGTGGTGAGACACATGGGAGTACGACTAGGCACATAGACTCTGGTGCTCACGGCGCCTCTGTTTACTACATGAATCTTCTCTCTGCTCTTGTCCTTCTTCCTCTCTTTCTCCTTCTCTCCATCCTTTTCTCTCTCAGTCGCTCTCTCCTTCCATCTCTTTTTGCCCCCCACCCTCTGTCTGTCTGTCTGTCTGTCTGTCTGTCTGTCTGTCTGTCTGTCT